>NW_009628593.1:20056-28120 GCF_000690535.1 Cariama cristata
GCGTTCCCTGCGGGCTCCCTCCCCTTCCACTCACACCCCCATCAGTAAAAACCTCTGCCTCAGGTACCCGCAAATGCTGTGGCAGCAGTGGAACAGCCGACAGCATCATCCATACCAGCAAAAGTAAGCAGGCGTGGGGGCGTGGACCTAGAGAGACCAGATGGCCACGTGCAAAAGAGTTTGGGATGTGACAGTCTAACATTATCCTCACGTTTGACCAGTGCTATCTCAGTCCTTCCCCAGGGCACACTGCAAACAGTGCGGCTGCCACAGCCACAGAAAGGACCATGGCGGGGAGGGAGTGGGACTTTTCTTTTAGTCTGTGCCAACAATGTGAACAAATCTCATCATGCCAAATACCTTAGATGCACTTCACCTGCTCCACAGAACATCAAAAAAGGAAGACAAATATTGTCATGTCTTGTTATTGTCTATTGTCTTTTAGGACTATTTATCTGACAAATGCAACTATAAATTTTAATGCTGCAAAAACACCATGACTTTCCTTGTTTACGCACTTTTGAAAGTGAGATTTCTGTAAAATACCAAAGTAATCATAAAGTTCTGATTTAAGTCCAAAACAAATACTTTATATTAAGAAGCATACCATCCTTATTTACACTGCACCAGAGCTGTTATTTTACAACAGACACACAGAGGAACATCCCCAGAAATCCCCTGGTGAAGTCATCTGAAACCCCTTTCAAAAGAACAATAACCTTCTGCATCAGTACAGCTTCATATTATCTCATGTCTGACTTACAATTAGGACAAAAGCTTCCATTAACTTCATTAAACAGCTATTATCTAAGAATTCCAGTGTTTTCACAGCAAAACCAATGCTTTTAGATTACCAGTATTTTTTGGTCAAATGGTCTAGTTCAAAAGGTACTGTATCCTTTTACACAACCGTCCAGACAGCAGTAACATAGACAGATGACAATAAGAGATTATCACAGAGCTTCAATATTCATTTCACCAGTTCCATAAATTGTTTTGATTTTATAGATACAGATAGTGATTCTAAAACACATAAACAGCATATTGAATGTAACCCCCACCCTTCACACATCACACAGAGGTATCACTGGTTTTGCAATATGCACTTCACACAGGTGTTGTTGGTTTGGGGTTGGTTGGTTTGAATATCAACAAGGTAGGGAGCATTTTTTTTTCCATATTTAGAATTGCTTTAGTCATGCAGATGATGCCTCTGTCAAAACAGGTCCAAACTGGAATACTAGTAATAAAAGCAGTGACATGTAAAACATCATAAAAAGTTTCTAACAACTTGACATGAAATCACAGCAATTGCAATATTAACATGAAGACACATCTTTCTTTCCCTTGTCAAAGAACCCTTCCCCCTTCACACCTCCCAGACATCACAGCTTCCAACTTATCCTTGATCCCAGTGTGATTCTTTCTTCTGAGCACCATTTCACATCTCTGTAACTGGATGTTGCTCAAACACTCACCACAACATTTTGTTTGTTCCTCTTGTACTCTGGAATTCACCAAGGGCTTAGTTTATGCCCTCAAACAAAAAATTCCTTGCTCTACCCATTCCAAACCCACAGCACATCGCCTTGCTCGCAGGCTGAGCGCTGTCCTGGCTCCTCTCACCCCTGAGGAGGAATGTGCCCATCTTGACTTTTTCACCTCCCGTTTTCACACTCCCGCGCCTCTCTCCACAGCACAAGAGGGCCCAGTAGCACCCTCACAGAAGTGTACAAACTAACCTGAACCAAGGATAAACTTAATTTTGCAGCAACATCAAACCAAGCAACAGAAGCCAATAGAAAACAGGGAGAATCCCAGAACCAACCAGAACTCCGATAACATTTGAAGCACCGCTACAGGTCCGCCGTGCCAGTTGGGGTCTTATTACTACACAGTGACACACAAGAATGATGCACACACACGCTTGCTCTCAAAGGGGAAACTCTCAAGAGTACCCAGAAAAATCAATCGCTTGCCCAAAGAGGCAAGGACTCACTCAAGGATATCTTCAGAAGAAATGACCACTCACTTGAGCGAGGTGAGGGCTTTCAATCCCAGGAAGTTTCCTCAGATGGTGTCCCCATCTGAGGGGAGAATTTCCAATCACAGTCCTGCTGCTCCGAGAAAACCACTCCAAGGGAGTCTTCCGTGGGTACCCCATTTACATCCTAGTCAGATCTGACTTGTGGTCATATTTGGGCATGGTCCAGAAGCTTCTCTGGCCTGGGGCACCCCACTGGCTGGCATCTGTTGACCAAGGGGTCCCACCTCTCATGTCTGAGGGGCATACGTGACAGGATGAATTGAGCCCCGGTGGGTGCGCAAGAGTCAGCACCCAAGATGTGTACGTGACAGCCACCATGGTGGAGCACAAAGGGCGCAAAAAGTAAGGGCACAAAAGAGCCAGTGGCTGCCACGCTAGAAGCCCTGGTCTTTCTTGGGGTGGGTGCATCTGCCACAAGCAGCTGCAGTTTCCCTGCTCTGCCTTGTGCAGGATACAGTCACGAGGCTTCCACTCAGGTCAACAGGTTTTCCCAAAAAATCCAACAGCATTTCCAGAGCGTCTCTCAAACCCACACAACCATTTCCCACTGTGCTTTTACCTACCAGGAAAACAATTCTAAACAGCTCTCTCATACAAACACAAAAAAAAAAGGAGGGGGGGCGGGGGCCAGTGACAGAATTTATGTGATTGCGTGTGGTTGTTCTTACAACCTTCCCTGCCGCTTTGCTCTGGCAGTCAATCCATTGTCTGCTCTCACAAACAGTAACACTCTTAACAGTAGCACTTTGGCCCTCTGAAGAAGCAATCCTCACAGACTGCAATTTCCACAAAATCATACAGTCCATTCCTTTATTTAAAAAGCAAAGACTCACTCAACCCTGAGCATCTTTGCCTAGGACCTGCTCGCTTTTACACAATGCTGAAATTTTAGCCCCAGCAATTGGTAAACAGGAGTGTAGATTGACTCTTTCCATATCACTAACTGCTGTCACCATCCCAAGTAGAAAAGTAAGTATTTTGAAATGGAAATACACTCAAAACACTCTGAAATAAAATGCAAATCAAGCGTGACTGTGCATATGACAATCCTGTTAGTGCTTGCCCACCTGTAATCGGACACTAGCAAATTACTTTCCCCTATACTGTGTCCATACAAACCAAACCTGACTTTCATAGAAATTGAAAGAAAAGATGCACACTTAAGTCAAACCTGGAGCTTAGGCAAAGCATGGAGGCATCCTGAACTTTTACTGGAATTTCATTTCAGAAGGAGGCAGGGGGAGAAGCCCTCGCCATATGTCCAAGGCAATAAGTAATTGAAAAGAAAGATATAGATTTTATAATTCTCCCTCTTTTTTCCCTTCCATTTCCTATACACACCAGTTCTCCCCAATTTTAGGAAAGGGGGAAAAAATCTACCAAAAACCCAAATAACAAAAAATACCCCAAAATAGCTAACTGGCCAAGCAGAAATGCCATTACTCTCTCATCCCTCATCCAAATCATTACCCTCATCCAAATCATCAATGAAGATGTTAAACAGAACTGGCCCCAACACTGAGCCCTGAGGAACACCACTGGTGACTGGCCACCAACTGGATTTAGCTCCATTCACCACCACTCCCTAGGCTTGGCCAGTCAGGCAGTTTTTCACCCAGCGAAGGGTATGCCTGTCCAAGCCATGAGCTGCCAGCTTCTCCAGGAGAATGCCGTGGGAGACAGTGTCAAAGGTCTTGCTGAAGTCCAGGTAGATCACATCCACAGCCTTTCCCTCATCCACCAGGCATGTCATCTGGTCATAGAAGGAGATCAGAACAGAAGATGATCTGTTCCATCAGGCCAAGCTGCTCCCACCTTCGCGGTTCCTAATCCCCAGAGTGCACTATCAACACCCAGTAGAAAAGAAAAGGTAGGAACACCTGAAGGACATGGACAGGGAGGAGGCAGCTGCAGAGATTTAAAAAAATGGGTCTGCAGCAACAGTTAGAAGATGTAAGACTGGGGGTATAAGACAGACATGGTTGGAATTTTCCTCAACTGCTCTTTTGGTGGTCTGTTTCAGGAAATGCCACAGGAATTTCTTCCAAAATGCTACAAAAAAAGGGTGGACAACATGGTCAGTAACTCTGCACTGAGCTCACCTTCTGTCACACATTTCACTGACTCCAGGTTAATGGTCTAGGAAGAAGCTTACACACATAGATTAACATTTTTATTTTACAAAACTCTTCTATGTATCACTGAAAGTATATTTCTGTGTGTCCTGGTTTCAGCTGGGATAGACTTTTCTTCCTAGTAGCTGGTACAGTCCTGTGTTTTGGGTTTAGTAGGAGAATAACGTTGATAACATACTGGTGTTTTAGTTGCTCAGTAGTGCTTACCCTAAGTCAAGGACTTTTCCCACGCTCTGCCAGAGAGGAGGTGCCCAAGAAGCTGGGAGGGAGCACAGCCAGGAGAGCTGACCTGAACTACCCAAAGGGATATTCCATACCATAGAACGTCATTCCCAGTATATAAACTGGGAGGAGCTGGCCGGGAGGCACCGATCACTGCTCAGGGACGGGCTGGACATCGGTCAGCGAGTGGTGAGCAACTGCATTGTGCATCACTTGTTTTTGCTTGGGGTTTATTTCTCTCTCTCTCTCTGTTATCTCCCCTTTCATTATTATGATGATGATGATGATAATATTTTATTTTATTTCAATTATTCAGTTAACTGTTCCTATCTCTACCCATGCATTTCACCTTCTATCTGATTCTGCTCCCCATCCCACCAGGGACGGGGGGAGTAGTGAGCGAGTGAGTGGCTGTGTAGTACTTAGTTGCCAGCTGGGATTAAACCGTAACACCATGTAACATTAAAAAAAAAATATATATATATAAAACACTAAAGCATTCCCTAGATTATATTAGTATGTCTCTAGACCTCTAAGATTCTTACTACCATGGCACCAACGCAACAGAAAAAGCTATTGTATAACGCATAGCTGATTAATAAGATAGAGCAGAGTAGAGGAACAAAAGTGATCAAGAACAAAAGGGCCATATCTAGAGACTGATGAGTGAACTATTCATTTTCCAATAACTGATGTATATATTTTACATATTCCTAGCAAGCAGAGTTGTAAGCACTGTTCCAATTTAGCAAGATCCAGATAAATGGAAAAATAATTTTTAAAAGTTCAAACTTATTTGTCTTGTACAAAAAATAAAAAAAAATTATATTCATATCTGCACATGCATCTTCTTTCACGTTCTAGTCCATTATAAGAATAACCACCTAAAGATCTGAAGGTTATAAAACTAATTAAACATCAGATTCACATATCCTCTGATTTTAGTTCTCCAAAATGAATGAAGTTACAACTGCAGCAGGGCATTTCAAATACAGCTCACTACCAACTCCTGTGTTACTGACCGCAAATCACTTAACTGAAGCCTCTCTCAGGGACTGCGCACCACGATACACACACAACTGAAATTCCTGTGTACGTCAGCAGCAATCCCACATGCAGAAGGAAGGTCACTGACAGTTCCAGAGAAATGAATTTGTCTTAGTCTAAATCCTAATGTAACTCCCTCAGAGCATCAGTACGTTAGAAGCTGTCTGCATATGCTTTCTTTGCATCTGCTATGAGGGCAGTAACACAAACTTAGCTTAGGCAAAATACACAGAAAATAAACTTGATAAAATTTGCCAAGATATCCACAAAATCGGAGGTCACATCTCAGTAGTCAGCATTATGATGCACTGATTTTATATTATACATTATTTTTCCCTCAAAACTTCAAAGTATAGGAAACATTGCTCAGACCACCTCAATGTTTTCAGAATAAGTGAACTTTAAAAACAGTAATATCCAGAGTCCAACAGCATCAGCCTTCCTCATTTAACCCCATGCTCTATCACATTCACCTTTGCAAGTTCATATCCACAGAGTAACACACTGTCGTTTGATAGGGTTCAGTATTCATTAATTTTGCTAGCCCAGAACATTTCAGTGGTTATCATTAAATACACATCTTACTGAGATAAAATTGCTTGGATTCCTTTGTAATGCAAATTTTTGTACTGTACAACTAACAGGGTGACACCAGTCTACCTCATTAGTTCTGACTACCTATGAAATACTGGACAATATTTCACTTAGATTCATATAACATGTCACACAACTAACTCCTACTAAAAGGATTAAAGAAATGATGTAATACAAGGCTATATGCTGTATTATTTATAAGCACTATTATTTAGAAACATTATTTATAATGATGAGTAGCGTATACAGAATACTTCAGGGGAAATGTATTTTTTCAATTAAGTGTGATCACCAACTTCACAGAAGTACAATTCTTGGAAACAGACTCCCAGGGAGAATAGTCACACTTTCAAATAAGAGGTAATACTGCTTCCATCTTCTCCAATACTTAAATTTAAAACAGTAGATCTTAAAAAAATTGTGACAGTCACTGCTTTGCTTAGATATCTTCACAGATAAGCACAGAAGGCATACAAACATAAACAAAGTATTATGTTTTATTCTAAATTAAAAGTATCTCAGTATTTTGCTATCTTTCCTCTTGTAGCATTATTGTTTTAACGTCTTGCTCTTGTATTATAAATCTTAAGCTAATTTTTAGACTGCAGGGAGACATTCTGTGGTTTGTGGTAAGGGTGTGCAAAATTGATGCTCACTGAACCCCATCTGAATGAAGCATCTATGACATGGCTTCCTGACACTGTAAATGACTAGACACAATGGTCCACGTGATCCATTCCAGGTCCATGTTACCACTGCTATATCAGTCATTTAAAAGAGGATGAATATGGTGATGTTGATTTTTTTAATAATAATAATATTGTAATATAAACCCAATTATTTAGTAGTAATATGTACACACACAGACTACCAGTTACTTACAAACTCTGCTTCTGTTGGACATATGATCTAGATAAAAATAACATTTCTGTCAAGTTTTGGACTTCACCCAGAATGAATGTGATCCCAATTAGGGTTAGTCACTTGTTTTGGAACTCTTTCTCTACCTACCACCTCAAAACTTCAACTCCTGTAATTAAACTGTCGTAGATACGTTCTGACAGCTATAAATATAATCATGTTTGCAACATACAATGAATGTCTGCTGGCATATTCAGCATGTAGTCAGTATGAAATTATACAGAATATATGCATACTTACATACACACAAAAATGTTCTAAATGGACAAAGTCAAGGTATTTATGTATTCTGCAGCAGTAGGTTAATTATTTTATCTTATTTTGTATTAGGTTGTGATTAGAAGTCTAGCAAATGCAGGAAAACAAAAAAATGTAAACATTCAAAAAATTTTTAAAACATATTTTTATTTCTAATAATTCTTTAAATGAGTAAGTTTATCCAAGAGATGTGGTCCATTAGACTGTTATGAAGTTTCTCTTTTAAATAATTTTAAGTTCGCTATGTTCTTTTTATTCACAAAGAACAACACATTTCCAACGGATGATCAAGTCATTCTTCTACTCGTTATTATACCCACACCGATGAAACATTTAACACAGATACCGTAATGTTTTTAAGGATATATACAGGAAAAGATTAAAAAAGTTAAAACAGGATTTAGGTATAATATAGCTACCAAATCCCCTAAGAGCTTGACTATTCTTTGTCTTGCTTGATAATGCTGCCCTCCACTTCCCACTGGAATAGTCTCATACGCCCCAGCATTGATAAATATAAAGTAATGCACACAGAAAAAAAAAATCCTAGCTGTACACTTAAAGCAATGAGCAGTGAGCTCATCAGTGATGAGCTATCACTCAGAAATGAAATTTTGGAATTATAATCAGAAAACATCAGATCAGTGCTCAGCAGCGTTCAAAAAAAAAGTATTCAGAAAGGAACAGAGAATAAAACATCTATTCTTGCATTTTGAATAACATACAGAGTTTTGGGATTTTCAAATTGATTAGAGTAGAACTGGAAAAAGAGAAGGACAAAGAGGCAGAGCAACCTGCTCACAATGAACAAAAGATTATAGAATCATAGAATCATTATGG
>NW_009628594.1:0-997 GCF_000690535.1 Cariama cristata
CCCAGACTCAGTTCCCCTTGTGCTTTGACTGGGCACGGGCACAGGCTGTCGCTGTCTCCCAGCAGTTGCACCTGGGCAGTTCTCTCTGCGGTTTCAGGGTACTTAACACAGGGAACCCCCCTCACCTTCGTGGAGCACGACTCACTGCTCTGGCTCCCTGAGATGTGCCCCAGGGAAAACACACTGCTCACCACAAACAGGCATCAAGTCCCCTTCGGTTAGCTGTTTTGAGACAGCTGATCATAAAGGGTCCCTTGACCATCACACGTGGTAACTGTCCCTTGGTAAAAGGAATGGTATGATCCTTGCATTTTTTGTGCCATCACTTTAGCTTGCATAGTAGCAATTTTATTAGCACAGGTAACTCAGAGTAGCTTATTACCTCAGAGTCACATCCTGAAGCAATCTGTGCCAGCTCTTCAGTGAAGTAACAGCTTCCATTCTGGCTCTATCCAGAGTGTTCAGTAGTGTTGTGAACTCCCCAGTCCCAGCCAGCAGCTGAGCCCTGGCCCAGTCACTCGCTCACTCCACCCCAGCGGGATGGGGGAGAGAACAGAAAGGGCAAAAGCGAGGAAAAGCTCATGAGTAGAGATACAGATGGTTTAGTAAAGGAAGGAAGAGTGGGGAAAAAAGTGGTGCAAAGACAATTACTCGCCACTTCCCACCAGCAGGCTGATGTGCGGCTAGTTTCCAAGGAGGGGCGAGTTTAGGAAAAGTCCATTCCTGATCCCCACCAGTTTTATTGCTGAGTGTGACGCTGTATGGTATGGAATATCCCTGTGGTCAGTTCAGGTCAGCTGTCCTCCCTGTGTCCCCTCCCAGCCTTTTGCCCACCCTAAACTGATGCCTGGGTGGGCAGAGTGAGAAACAAAGAAGACCTTGACACTATGCAAGCACTGCTCAGCAACAGCTAAAACACCAGGGGGTTATCAACGCTGTTTTGGTCACAAATCTAAAACGCAGCTCCATAGGGGCTGCTATGAAGAAAGTTGACTCC
>NW_009628595.1:0-27565 GCF_000690535.1 Cariama cristata
TGAGGCGGGAGCCTGCGCGGGGGGAAACGGAGAAGGATTGAGGAACCTGAGCTTACAATGTGACGGGACCTGGGCCGCTTAAAAATCGGCCTTCTGTTGTAAGTTTACAAGTTTAAAGGGTGCAGTGACTTTTCGTAATGTGTTCGCTTCAGTTGCCACTTGATGTTCTGTATTTGTTACATTTAAAAATTTTGTCTCATCGTTTCAGCTCTGTTTTGCTTGTTTGTGTAGGTGGTTTACTGAGCAAAAGTGCAGGGAGGAGAAACCAAGTTGCCTTGTAAACCTCATCTCATGGCACACAAGATGAAGCAGAAAACCTGAAACTCACTTGATTGGGATTAAATGTGAAGTTGATAGTAATCCTCTGAAACCTCACCTACACAACATCACACTGGGTTTGCACTGGTAGTCAGGGCACTAACCTACTTTTCATCTCAACAGGTGCATTTCCATATGTTATTCTTTATTGTCAGAGTCTTGCTAGGTGTAAGTCAGATTTACATGTGATTTGTGAGTGACTCCTGCAGTATCCTTGTAGCACAGATTACAAGGCTTGCCTTGTACCAGCCAGCATGCCTGAGTTTTTCTTGCTAGGATCTTGACATCAGCACTTTGTTTTTGTGACCAGTTGGTTTGAAGTTGCTGGAACACTCCTTGCGCGTTTTTCGGCTGAGGTAGAAGGAACAGTGTATTCATGTTGTTAATTATAAGGGACAGTTTGTTCGCTTGTTCTTTGCGTTATTAACAATTTTAGTCCTTCCGGTTTCTGAAATGCACACTTGACTTCATGGTTAGTGATGAAGAGCATAGTGCCAGGTGGAGGCTGGTGGGAGAGAGAGTAGCTACTGAAAGAAAGTTCTGCCTAGAACTGTTTGTTGTCAAGTGAATCAACTGTTAATGCATCTGTGCTTTAAGTGAGAGCCTTGTGAGAGGGGCCTTGTTACAGTATCAGGGCCTTGATGTGCAACTACCTTTCAACTACTCTCTTTTTTTTTTTTTTTTTTTTTTTTTTTTTTTTTCCCGCCTTGTAACTCCGTAGTGAAACAGCTTTCGGGAGTGTTGGTTTGGTTACCATATCATCTCGATCCAGACGTCGCTTTTAAGAAAATGTGGGCTGCTAAAAGACTTTGTAGTGCTCAAATACTGTTACTTCAGTTGAAAGAAGTCAGATTCTGTAGTTACATGTTTCCAAAACCTCAACAGTTCTGGACTGGAATTCTAAACTATTGCACCCTAAGAGCGCCATGTAACAGAGTTAAATTCCAGGTAAGTATTTTTGTGCTGCTCTAGGTATAGGTGATGTGCATCAATACAGTGATAATATAATTTCTTTTAGAATCTACAGAGCTCAGCTTCTGATCCTGCAGCCTTATTTATGAATTGAAGATGCTTTTAGTGTATCAAGGTAAAGGGGCAGACAGCAACAAGTTGCAGGAGAACCAGTGTTTCAGAATGAAATTTTTGTGTCTGATAGTTCTAAGTTAGAGAGAAACATTAGTTTTTTTCAAATTATACTTCAGACAATATTGTGTGATAACTAACAGGCTTATTAGTTAGAGTGACAGCTGTTTAGTGAAGAATAGGACCAGAGTTCTCTGGAAAACTTTTTACTGACGCAACATTGCACAAAAAAGGGAGGGAAAAAAAAAGGCAATTTTTGTTGGATTGATAGGGGAGGATAAATATATGAGAGTATGATTATAAAAAAAAATCTGTGGATATAAACAAAAATAGTGGGAAAAGACTCAAAATTCAGGCTGAACTTGGACACTGACAGTTCCAAATGGCAATGTTTGTCTTTTTCTAGTAATTAAGTTCATCTTTAAAGTATAAATTGCATGTATAAATAGTAGAACATTTTGATTTCAAGTAGTTTATTTGGGCTAAACAAGAGATACTCATCTAGATGGTTTTACAACTATTTTAATTGACTTTATTAATCTGTTTAAGGATAAATAATGTTCAGATTATATTTGCCTGTTTCTCTTTTTAATAGTAATATTTGACTGTATGGTTGTAGGTTTCCAAGGTAAATGATAAACGATCATTAGTAGATACAAGAATGGCTGCTAGTGCAGAGGGAACTAAAATAGCTGCTGGAAAAAGTCCCAGTGGAGCGTGTGATGGAAGCCAGCATTCATTAGAAGGTATTGAACCTTTTGCCACCCTCTTCTTAAGAAGTTGGCCTTCCCTGTCCTCTCTAGACGTCTTGTATTAATGATCAAGATGGTCTAAACTCTTTAATTGGAAAATTTTGTATCATGTGATATGTTTATTTTTTCATTTTAAGCGGATTATACACGATTTTTATAGTTTGCAAAGACTCTTGTACTTTTTCTAAGTGTCTTAATGACTAATTGGATCATGTACTGATTATTTTGTATTATTATTTTAATTTTTTTCATCAAACTCTTACAATGCTTATTCCATGTGAGTGGGAGAATCAATTTCTTGAGTATTCACTGAAGGCTACAAATGGTCTATGATGCTAGTGAACTTTTTTTGTGAAAAAGCAATTGAACACTCCTGTGTGAGTGGTGATTTCTGATTCAGGTAAATTAGTAGTTACAATTGTGACCTTTATTTTAGCAATGCTGCCTAGCTAAACAGTTCTTACCATAAATTTGCTTGTTTTGTCATTCCTAGGTAATAACTAATCCTCAAATGTGCTGTTATGCATCACACATTTCAGCTCCTTTGCTTCAGGGTGCTTGGTCATTCACATTCTATGTATATTTAGGTTTTGTTTGTAAAGGCTTTTTAGTCAGTTGCTTTGGGCATTTTCAGCTTTTGTTTACAAATGGGATGATAGGGAGGTAGTTATGACTGGTTAAGACACTGAGATGGTACACTGTTTATATAATTATATTGCTCAGGAAATAGCAGTATGAGAAATTGTTGTGCTGTTTCTTGTGCATGAGAATTAGGAAGACAGTAACTATCCTGAAAAAGCTATATTATACTGTATCGTAATTTTGCTGTACAAACTTGTCTCCTTACATACGTTCTCTTATTGGTTTGCATTACAAATGGATGAGATACTGCTGAGTAAACAGAAATGTCTCGCCGCCCCCCAGTATGTTTTTAATCACCAGTGAATTCTTTTTTTTTTGCGCAGATGTGAGAATCTTTTAAATAGAACTCTCAGGGTTATGTTTATTCCTTAATGCTCCTGCATTATCTGTAAAGTAATGAGATTGAACAGCCCCAGTGTCCTTCCAGTTTATTCTTGTACTTATCTTTTCTTATGCTTCTGTTTTTTTCTTGTGGAAAACAGAAGCATACCTATCCCCTTAGCCACTTAAAATCTTTATATTTTGACATTTTCCAATCATGTAAGATGACAACGTTTTTGAAAAGCAGTGGCAAAGGCATTTGCTATGTCCTGTTTATGTCATATCTCTACGGTGTGTGCACTGTCCAGCTGAAATGTCCTAGTGCATCTTTTAAGGTTCATTGAAATTTTTCTTAAGACATGCCAATATGATAACTTTGAGTTAATAGATAATACCTTTAATGGTCAGAAGTTACATTAAACCCTATAAGATTATTTGTTCTGAAGTCTTGTGGAACAGGTGTTTCGTACTGTTTCTAAGATTGCAAGATTTCTGCTGTTTGCTCAGGCAGCTGAAGAAATAGTCTATGTCCAGATGTGGCTGTGCTCCTATTTTCAGTACTCTGTAAGAAATTGACAGGGAATAGTCATACTGTAGACTTAATTAAATTTCTCTGTATGTGCTCTTGGGAGTTGTTATAACCCTACTATTCTTTTTGATCAAAAGAGCAGTGATCTACCAGGTCATCAAAGCAAAAGACATTTTTGAATCTTACTGAAATACACCATTCTAACTTGCAAATCAAGTGTTACCGTGACATATTTGCAAGAATCAAAAGAAATGAGAAAATCTGTATTATAAAAGTGAGTATCTTGGTCTCCTATTTCTTGCTTTTCTGATTTTACAGGACATTAATCTAATGAATGCTTTCTTATCTTTTCCTCTTACTCAGAGATTCCTTTGCAAGGTGAAATGACATTGTTTAACTGCATCTGTCAAGCAGATAGTTCCTTATAGAACCATGATTCTGATTCGTCTGTATCATCTTTGTAGGTTAAGTGCTTTGTTACAAATTTGTTGTAAGAGGCCTTCATTTCAGTGTACAGAACCTCCCCACAGGTAGAAGTGTAGTGCTGAATGAAGATGTTAATGTTCTGTTGTTTCTTTTCTATAATGCTGATTATTTGCAGTACTCTACTGATTTTAATATTCTGAACAAGTAAAAGAAGACTTGATTGTTTCACCCAGCAGCAGATACTAACTATCGCTTAGGAGCTAAACTTTATGTGATTTTTAAATTAACAACTGGATAAAGCCCTGAGCAACCCATTTTGATCTGATGGCTGACCCTGCTTTGAGCAGAAGAAGGTTGGGCAAGAGACCTCCTGAATCATTCTATGATTCAATTTTTTTTTTTTCTCTGTATTTACCCACTTGTAGAGATGTTATGTGTATGTGCAAAACCCATTTCTCAGTCATGCAGCTGGATGTAACTACTGGATCTGTCATTTGAATATGAATGTCATCAACCAATTAACTTTTGTACTGAAGTATTTTTCAGTGTCATGTATATGTGACAAATACATAATGTAGACTTAGGAACTGATCCTAATTAATAAAAATGTAGTGCCTTGATAACACAGCTATGCTGTTGTTACTTTGATTTGAAGTTCTCTTAGGGAATCTGTACAAACAGTGCTGTGTTGCATGCAATACAAATCCAGTGGACCAAGTTCTTCTGTTTTTTAAAAAAAAAACAAAACACAAACCAACAAACCCACCCACAAAAAAACCAAAACCAAAAAAAACCCACAAAAAATCCAAACAAAAAACCAGACAAAAAATCAACCACAACAGAAAAAAAAAAAAAAAAAAAACACCCAAAAAAAACCCCCAACCAAAAACGACAAAAAAAACTAAAACACAAAACCCCCTGCTTTTAGGGTCGTATTAATTTCATCTTTTTGGACTTGAAATTAGTCTGCTCTCAACAGAGTATGAGACTAGAAGCATTCTTTAACAGTATTCCTTGACTGAAGTCTTCATGTTCTTTTTGCATGTTTGTCTCTCACTAAATGCTTTTGTCAGTTAAGAAACTGACGTGAATACTCATTCAATAATGTCTCTTTCTTTCTCTTGGGTAGGGGAATGGAGAAGGAGAATGAGAAGTATGGGATCTAAGTATTAAGAAATTAACTCTCATCAAAGAATGAATGTGTGTCTAGACACTCAAAGAGAACAGTGGTTACTCACAATAACTGATAATTAGATAGCACTAAAGCTCATTTAAGAAAATAAAATTTCCTCATGAACCCTTGTAAGAGAAGGCATGGACATCTGACTTTAGTCAGTATATTTTCATAGTTTTTGATCTGAGATTCAAATCATCTCTTCAGTTCACATAGCCTCATTTTCTGCTCTTACTTTAGAGAAAACAAACCAGCTAATTCTTTATACAATGAAGTGTGATTGTCCTCTACATTTGTAGGAATTTTTTTCTTTTTTTTTAAAAAAAATCTTCTAAAATTTCTTGCTGTAACTATGCTTTAGACACTCCGTGGTTTTAATCTTTTTTTTGATTTATGAACATCTAAATATTTTCCAGCAGGGAGAGAAACCTTTTAAAATACTTTGTAGGTGCGCCTTGTAGAAAGTTCAGAAGATGTGTATATACGTGTACATAAGCATACATACGCTTGTTTTTATTTACATAACCTTATTATCTTACACTTGTGTTTCTCAGTTACATTTCATAGGTCTCTTAGACGTAATTCTTGGGATTTCTGAACTCTTACTTTACTTGTTTCTTTTCTGACCAATCAACTGTGTAAATGGGGTTCTTACTTCATCTAATGTTTCACATTAATAGTGTCTTGAGCCTGAAATCTCTTTTGGACAAAAATGGGAGTTAATTCTGCCATGCTTGGTTTTCTTCCTACTTAATGATGCAGTTGCTTAACCAACTTCACCTTTTTGTCAGTGGCCCATGATGCAAATGCGTCTTTGCTCCTGATTTGTAGAAGGCATGGAAACTGCTGCAGCAGTTAGTTAAACTCCTGAGAGTTTAACTAGCCTGAAAGGAAGCACATCATGGCATCATACTTGAAAGTCTGGTTTAGTTTTCTTTTACTCTACTGAAAAAAAAAAAAAAATAAAAAAAAAATCTTCAAAGTAGAGTTGTGTTTGTTGTTTTCCAGTAAAATCTTGACTAAACTTTTTCTTATCTTGTATGCAGTACCATGATCTTTCTTTAAATTAAAAGATCCTTTCTTTTTAAAAATAGTAACATGATTTATCATTTGCTTCATTGCACACGCTTTTCTCTCATATTGTCACAGGAAGGGCCAACCTGAAATCCTTTCTATCAGTACAAATGTGTTAGATAGAAGTTACAGGTATGCCTACTTACAAGTGGATATCCAAGCATTTCCAGGGTAAAGGGGGCAAAGCACAGTTGATAAACTACCTTACAATGGCATTGTATTTTAGCAGAAGGACTGATGCACCAAATAGCATGCCCTGGCACTATGAGATGCATGCTCTCTCTCTTTTTTAAATTTTTTTTTCTTTTTTCCTTTTCTTTAGAAAATAGTAAACCTGGTTAGACTTCGTGATCTGATTATAATCGTGTTACGGGTAAAGCAGTTGAATTTAGCATATCTTCTTATCTAGTGGTTTTGAAAGCTGTTTCTTATCCTCATCTTTCTTGTTCTTCCCATTTCCAAGCCGAAAGGCAACTTAAACCAAAACCTGTTGCTATACATGTTTGCCTCTCTTCATCAGAACTGATACCACAGTGTCTGTAGATTATTTCCAAAAGAAACATCTCATCAGCTTCATTACGAAGCAGAAAAATCAAGTATACTGAGTGTACTGATTCTTTTTTTTAAGTCCCATTCATACTGAGACATACCTAAGTGTGCTAGGATTTTATTTTTAATTCATGACTAAGATAATCTGTACAATATCTTGTATATCTGTACAATATAATCTGTGGAATATCTTACTCTCATAATTGTAGTTATTTGCAGAAACAGAAGAGCTAATAAAATGTACAGCCTTATATTTTATTTTTTTTAAACTATCCCTAATGATCTGAACTTATGGTTCCTGTTTGTGTGTTTTGTTAGTTTTGAATTCTCTCCTTGACACCTACAATGTGTGTTTTTTCATACATTTAGTGCTATTTTACTTTGATTTTTTTTATACTTTCTTATTTTAATAGTAGCAACAATATGTTCTATGTTTTTTCTTTTCTACATGAGAAACTACTTTAAATAAGAATTTGTCTGTTAATGATTACTAATAATAATAGTAAGCAAATGAGTTCCTAAGGTGAAGGAAAAGAATTGCTTTCTTAGAGAATTATATGGGGTTCAAGGCTGTGTGTGCATAAGGGGAGTATGATGACACAGTAGCCAGCAGTTTTATAATTACTTTCATTTCTTCTGTAGGTGGCTAACAGTGCTTACTCTCCAACAGCATTCTTTTTTCGCTTCTGAGTATCTACTTTTATTTTGTATTTCTTTGAGAAATTAGATGAAAATGTGTAGTTACATTGTATATAGACACATATATATATATACTTATTTCTTGGTTGAAAAAGGGATTTGCTCTAAGGAGTATTTATTTTAGAGTTTTTTTCAGTTTTGGAGATACTAACTGCTACTCATTTGATGTATTTGGTAATAGTTTTTACTATTACCAAGAAATTTTTACTGTTCTTAATATGCTAAATATACATAACACAAAGCAATTTATTTATGTGATATGTGCCAAAAGAGTAGATGTATATTGTAGGGTAAAATTAACTGATCCTTTTTCTAACTGTGAAACTTTATTTCCACAGAAAATATGAAGCACATCAATCTGTCATTTGCAGCTTGTGGTTTTCTGGGTATTTACCACTTGGGGGCAGCAGCTGCTTTTTACAGGCATGGTAAGAAGTTACTGAAAGTTGTGAAAGCTTTTGCGGGAGCTTCTGCGGGATCACTGGCTGCCACTGTCTTGTTAGCAGTACCAGAAAATATAGAGGTAAATTGATAAACTCGTAGGTATAGGACATGATCGTTTTCAAAGGATATTTTTGATTTAATCATCTACCGTTAAGTTTTTTTAAATATATTGGTTCTTGGTTTTCTTCTTGCTTCTTCTAAAGGAACTGGACTTGTGTATATGTTTTCATTAACAAAATCTGTGACTCATGGGCAAAAATGTTTATGAAGCAAGTATTTATGAAAAAATCTGCCAAATGAACTTTATATTTTAAGCTATGTAAGTGCAAATTTCATGTGTGTGAACAAAGCTTACCTCTAGCCGAGAAAACAATTATTAACTTTGTAATGTACGGTGATTAAGTGCATATACGTTTTGGTGTATTAAAATATATCTGGCTGCATACAGCTTAACAAATGCATAGCACCATCCTTTCATGCTTTTGTGAAAGGAGATGAAAATGGTGGATGGAGTGCATCTCCTTCAGACTGAGCACAGTTGAGGACTTAGCAACAGTAGCCCCACTGTGTGCCGGTGAGCATTAACCCTCACAGCGTTCTGTTCTGACATGCTGCATACATGTGTGTTTGGGTTTTTTTTCTCCAGAGATGCCACTCTTCGCTGTCTCTGCACGACACCATATTCATGGTGAGAGAAGTTATATTCAGTGACTACTCTTATTACAGGTTCTGTGGGAGAGCATTAGCTTTTCTTTGGGTTTTGTTCGTTTGTTTTTCCTCACAGGTTAAGGCTGCTCTGCCCTTCTGAAGTGCCTGTATATACTTTGCCTTAATATATGTAGAGAACTAGGCCTTACCAAAATGTTAGTATTTCTTTAATATTTTGAATTATAGTAAACAACATTATTGCAGGGGAAAAAAGGCTGTTAGATTTTTGTTCTAAGTACATTTAGGTTTCAGTCCAGTGAGCACTAGGTAACTTTCTCCAGGCCTTGCTTATTGCAACTTTCACTGGCTTTGATTCAAATAATAGTCCCAGCCAATACTACACTTTGCCACCAATCTTTCTGTTTGTTTGTTGTTTGCTTTTGCTGGGGTATCAACTTAGCTTGCAGACTTAGCTACACTTCTGTTGCTTTCAGCAGTAAGTTCTTCTCTGGCTTCTTCCCAGACAACCCCTTCACTCAGGTGCATTCTTTATATGATTTGATATTGGTCAAGTTCCACTGTGTTGTGAAGAGAACCTTACTTGTATTCTGTTCAGATGTTACTCCTTTTCTGTAGCCTCTGACTAGTACTTCAGTTCCAGGTTTGCCTGGTACAATACATACCTCTGACTTTAATTTCCTCTGTGGTGAGCACAGCAGCTAGCCTTTTCTTAGCCCAAGGAAATTTTTCTGCTTACTGTACGCTTTGGGTATGAGCATTTGTTCCCAACCTGGTCCAACTTACAAAGATCTAAGTAAAAATATTAGGACAGTTTTTATTTTTTGTTTGTGGAAACTAAATCTATATTACATTGAGTCTGATGAATTTTTCCTTGAAAATATGTCATTTTAATACAAACTGAAGAACATTTTGTGACCTTTTTAGTTATTCTGTTACATTCTTTAAATGTTTCCATTTCCATTGAGAGCTATTTTTTGTGGGGGAATAATTCTTCCTAATTCTCATCGAATTTAAGTAAAGGCAGTGTTGTGTACTGAATAGAATTAACTTTTCATATCAGGATAATTATATTATTACCTTTATTGCATTTCTAATTTGAAATATTTTATATCCACAAATATAACTCTTAAGCAGTTAATTTTTTTCTTTGTCCTTTTTTTTTTTTTTTTTTTTTCCCTTTTCCCCGAGATAGCTATGTTAGACAAGCTATACTTAGGACTTTCTCCATCTCCTAGTCTCAAAACTGTAACACAACCTTTCCTTATCTTGGAGAGGATGTAACACTGAGGATTTCTTGTTTTAACTGTTGCTGTTCTCATCCAACAGTTTGCAAATGTTTTTCTGTTGTATCTTGGATTCTTGTCACTGTTGAAAAGGCATGGGAGTTGAAAATTCTAGGGAGGCTTATAGAGTCATAGATAGGTACATATTTATTTCAAAAGTACCTTGATCATGTTTGATATCAAGTTTGCTTACTTCAGTTCACGTAGTTATAATTTCTAAACGTGTCCTCAGTCACTATCTAAAATTTAGATGTATTGTTTAAAGCTTCTAGCACTAAAATTATTAATGATTCATAGCTATAAGAAGTTGTCCCTTTTGACAGCAAGAACTGAGAGTCTATGGTTTATTTTTAGTACTTGTAATATGGAACGTAGTTTTCTGTCATTCAGCTAGGTTTGGATTCATCCAGCTCCCTGTTACTCTTAGCTCCCCATCACTTTATTAAAGCACAGCAAGAATTGAGAGTCTAAGTATGGTTTATTTTTAGTACTTGTAATATGGAACGTAGTTTTCTGTCATTCACCTAGGTTTGGATTCATCCAGCTCCCTGTTACTCTTAGCTCCCCATCACTTTATTAAAGCATCTTAGATATAAAGATAGTAGTTCTGACGTGCTTTTATGTAGGGTTTTATGGGTTTCTTCTCTAAATAGAGAGAGAGGTGTCCGAATGTACCTCTTTCCAGATGATTGACTACAGAAGAGACCTAACAGCCTAATACAGAATAAATTCAAGACTTGGTGCATATAACTAGTTTTATATATTTGAATTGACTTGGGACCGGCAGATACCTCATAGGGTAAATGTGCAAGTCTAACCTATGTGAAATGAATTAGCACAAATCTTTACGGTGATGGTTGCTTTAAGAGGTATGGACTCTAAGGCTGTATAGAGAAAGTGATGCAAGAACTGCCGTTCTGTTTTTCACTTAGGTGAGTGCTCTGTCATGCAAGTAACGTGAGGAAGTTGAACTGCTTCAGTCAGCTTGCTCCTGATCTCGTACTAATCCTCACCCCAAGTCTTCCCTGGTTTTCCTTTCATTAAATCCTGTACCTTCCTCCTCAGTAGGACACATTCACTTTTTTCTTTTTTTCTTTCCCCAGTCATATCAGTCATTTATTTTGTTACTAGCAACATATTTGATCTTCATGCAGGAAGCTAATAAGCCAGAAACCCCAAACTATCTGTAGATGGATCTTTTACTCTGTAAACATGTGGCTATATAGGTGAATATGGGGATAATATGTTTATTGAATACCAATTTCAGAAGTTTGCATAAGATTGGATTTAGTTTCTTCCCCAGTCCCTAAAATCATTAGAGAAGTCTGCATGAAAGGCTGAAAAAAAAAAAAAGGAATATAAATACTGAATAGTGAGTGTGCTTTAACATTTAGAGTTATAAATTATAATTTTTTTTTTTTTTTTTTTTTTTAGTGAAAGATTCTGAAACCAGAAAGTACTACCAAATTACTTACTCTCCTTTTGGAGTTCTTGTGGCTCACACGTTAAGCTATTTTTCTGCAGTCATTAATGCTAGGCATTTGCGCTTGTGTAAAAGAAGTTCTCTGCTCAGTGGAATCTATTGCCTGGTTTTCTGCAGTGTCTTTTCTTCCAATGTCATCCATCATAGTATTCCATTATTAAATACTTCCATAACATTGTATTAATTAAATATTTGTATTTGTTAGTAGCATGATTTTTGCATTAGTGAGAAGAAATTGTAATAATTGTATTTTTTTTTAATGCTTATAGGCATCTTAAGGTACTTGTGTCTGGTTTTAGTACTGAAGTAATCTTTAAAATAAAAGGTGACTTTACACTTGAAATATAAACGATCATTCTTGTAATAGCATGGTTCAGAGAACTGATTATTTAGGAGTGGTAACACATGGAAAGATAGCCTTTAACTTTCCTTAGTTGTTAAAGTGGTATTCTTGTGAGGGTTTATAACTATTATTAATTTTTTTTTTTTTAATTAGAGATCTTGTTTTGTTACAAATTAATTCTTATAAAAGGATCAACATTTTGTTATGCATATCTTGTTACAAACCAAGGACATATAGGAAAATATTTCAGTTTGATCTTATAGCTCCCTCTTGATTAAAGCTTTAGCCACTAGTATGTTTTAGGTACCACAGTTGAGCATACTTCCCATAACTAAAACATCCTTAATGGTGAATATTTTTAATTTCCAGAAATGTAAGCAGTTTGCCTATGGATTTGCAGAGGAAGTTAGAAAATTGGACTTCGGTGCAGTAACGCCTGGTTATGATTTTATGAAAACACTTAGGTACCTGTCTTAATGCATCTATAAGATCATTTTTATGTGACGTTCTCTAAATGAAAATGGAGAGTGTGCATATTCTTTCTATACTGTGGAGTGTTCAGCACTCTTTCTTTCACCTCTAACGTATTTGCAACATTTTTTAATAATGATAGTGAGTAATGTTTAGCATTTTCTTTACTCCAGGGAAGGCATAGAGTCTATTCTTCCTTCTAATGCTCATGAGATAGCTGAGAACCGGCTCTATGTGTCAGTCACTAACACCAAAAATGGGGAAAATCACTTGGTTTCAAATTTTGCCTCCCGGGAGGACCTCATTAAGGTAATGAAGTTGAATATTGCTGCTTTAAATAAAAATGCTTGAGTTTCTTCAAGGCTTAGGAGTATGTTATTAGCTGTACAATAAATCACTGTTTTACTCAAGTAATCACTTATACTATCAGTGGTGCTACAACCTAACATAAGCAATAGAAGCAGAATTTGATCCTACAGTTTCACAAATTTTTGCTGAAATTTTATTTTGTGTGTGTTTCCTTCGTCTGTTTTTAAAGTACTAACTTGTAGACAAAGTGTGTTTAAAAACTAACAGGGTAACTAATAGTTACTGTAGATGAGAATAAAGTAGAGAATCTCCAAATTTTGTAACAATTCGCTAAGTTTTTTTGCTTCTCTTACTTCACTGGTACCATTTATATTGTGTTTCATCACAAAAGAAAGTAAGGAAAAGGAAGTTTAAAAGAAAAATAAAATCCAGTGCTTTCTACAGGTCCTTCTGGAGAATAGATATAATGTAATATTAAGTACCATATTTAAACTGTGTTTTAACTGTCGCTGGAAAGCGTATCTTTTAACTAGCCATCTCTTCTTTTGAATGCCACTTTAAATTTGGATCAGGATTGTATACATCAGCCGATATGAAATGGTAGGAGAAATTCAGATGCATGTAAAGCAAATGTTATTCCTAGTAATTAATTATATCTTAGTGAAGGACATCATAAGATATGGCAGAATAAAGGAGGAAACAGAATAAGGAGGAATTCCTTCTTTCCAAATTGGATGTTTAGAGTAAGTAAGATGTTCTTTGTAATCAACACTTAAAGAAAAAAAAAATCGCACTCATTACAAAATCTCAAAGTATGCATTGGAAGTTGGCTTTAAAATACGACTTGTTTAAATCTTGACCCTGTTATATTCTACATGGTCAATCAGTTCTCAAAAATTGTAGGACTTGATCATGCAAAGATAATTATGCAAAAAGTTTATCTCAAATTATGTACTGTTATTTCTAGCTACAGTAGCCAGCAGGGACATCGCACTCATTACAAAATCTCAAAGTATGCATTGGAAGTTGGCTTTAAAATACGACTTGTTTAAATCTTGACCCTGTTATATTCTACATGGTCAATCAGTTCTCAAAAATTGTAGGACTTGATCATGCAAAGATAATTATGCAAAAAGTTTATCTCAAATTATGTACTGTTATTTCTAGCTACAGTAGCCAGCAGGGACAAGCTTGGAGATTGTTATTCTGTAGGTTTATGTTTTTTTGCAGTGAAATCTTCTAACCTGAAGACAATTAGAAGCATCAAGACAACCTTGGAAATGCACACATTTTTAGTTTTTCAGTAGTTCTTTCATTGACTTAACCATTTCCGTTCTGTTCTTTTGTTCCATATGCTAGCGGTAGAATAAATTGGAATAATAAAATTCCAAATTGGAATTGGAGTAATAAAATTCCAAATAATTGCTCATTGGAATACATTGCTATTGTCTGTTCTTTCAGTGCATCTCATAATACATGTTTTTGTGCATGCCTTCAGCTATGCATGTATCATTTATACAGCAGTCTGAATGTTGGTAGCTGCCCTGGTACCATGGGGGATAGAGTGTGTTAGGTCATATAATTGTGTTACACCTAGACATGATCTACTGTATCTGAGGCATGGATAAAGATACTGCTGGGCGAACAGTGTTTCATAACAGCAAAACTTCTGTACCCTTTGCCAGAAATCTTTCAGCTTCCATATGCAATTAATTTCAATGCTTAACAAGCATTATCATTCCAAAGTTTTTCATGATGGCTAAACTGAATATATGCTGCTACAATTTTAAGTCTTTATTTTCTTATTCCCAGTGGACATGGAAAGGCCACTAATAATCTCCCACATTTGAAGTAGTCTTTACATATGTGAAGACAGTTGTTACATACCAGCATTCCTAGTCTTGCAGTTTTTAAACTGGAGGGAAAAGGGGAATGATTTATATGTTTGTGAGGTAGCAGGGCACAGAACACTGTTGTGTTTAGTTTGAAAAGGTGGAGCAGTGAATAGGAGTCCACTTATCCACACATCTAGCCCTTCTTTTGAAATACTGTATACTGATTGCATATGTATATTTACGGCTTGATACACAGGTATAGAGATAGAGACACACTCTCATAGATATTGCTATGAGTGGATAGAAAGGTATGTGTGTGTGCACATCGGACATGATAGAAGAGGTGTCTTGGTCTAAAAAAAAAAAAAGAAAACTGAGAGTTGCTGTGGACAGTAATGTAGGCTTACAATAGGGAAGATAGTAATTTTTTAATATCTGAATGTATTAAATGCAAAGTATCGATGCTGATGAAGATATACATATGTGAGTTTTCAGGCTGTTTGTAGTATTTTGGAAATTTTGAATTCTTAGAAAAGTAAATATATAAATATGCCAGCAGAATGGTTGTGTCAGCTTCTTCTTTGACAATATTGCCTTTTTTTCAGCATATGCATATTTAGTTTCTGCAAAATGATGGATTTGTTTCACATTGTGTAAAGACCAAGTTCAACTGTCACTGTCAAGTCATAAAAAAACAAACCCTTCTGAATAGTTCTAATGACATTTCAACATACCACAAGATATTTTGAGATTACAATGGTCTTATATAAAACTAATATATTGACTGATTACTGCTATGTTATTTAATATAGATAAATACATATGAAAATATGTATTGGTGCAGAATTACTTTGTTGCCTTTCTTTCAATTTTATTCTCTATTCTTTCTGCTTTCTTTTTTCTAGGTCCTACTAGCGAGTAGTTTTATACCAGTATATGCAGGAATTAAGCCAGTGGAATATAAAGGAGAGGTAATTTTTCATTGTTTAACCACCGGGGGTTTTTTGTGTTAAGACCATTCTTCGTTTATGATGTAATTATTTGATCTTAAGGGAAAGCAACTGCAGTACTATATTTTATAGGGTAATTATTGTTTCTATTGATACTATAGATTAACACTGTGAAAAATAACATGAGGTTCTTCATGTGTTGTTTCAAAAATTGTGGGTGCTGAGACTGAAATGATCACTGTAGCGTGACTCTGTTTCCTAAAGATAACATCTAACACTTAACCATGAGAAGAAGCTTCTATTAGTGAAGATGCTTCTGACGACAAACTATGTTACCAACTCTAAAATGTTTTCTGCAATTTAAAGGGCCACCATTCTGCTTTTATGTAATGGAAGGAATGATACGGGAGGTCTTGGCAGACTGGATGCTGCCGGAGTATGTATATGTGTTTACATATGTGTTGTTCTCATGTTCTGTACGGAATTACATGCTTACCAAGTACCTCAAAATCTCTTAACTCTGGACAAGCATTAAAGCATAAAAAAATAAACTTTTTTTTCCCCTATAGCACACAGCTATGAAGTTTTCAGAGGTGTACACTACTATAAGAAGACCTTTTCACAGTTGCCTGTACTTTGTTTTGCTTCAGGAACTTTTTAGTCTTTCTTACATAAATACATTAACATTTCAAGAATAATTTTGACTGTTTAGCCTGAATTACTGGAAGCATGCAAATAGCCATTTCTTTCTTTCTGAGAAATACTACATGATACTTTATTTCCTCATACGCATCCAAATGATGCTTTAGAACATCTGTAGTCCTCACAGCCACCCTGCCAAAAAAAACCCCACAAAACCATGTGCTTTTGTCTCTAGCAAGAGGGATTTGGAGTTCGTTATGTCAGAAAACTTGTCAGCCTGAGAATTCTTTATACAGCAATACATATCAGCTAAAATGTTCAAAGGGTTTAAATCAGTATTGCCTGACTGCTTAAGTTAAATGGAGACTGCTTGCAGCTTCCCAGGATCTGGAAATTTTTTTGATTAGAGTCTTTATGTGTTGCTTGTGTGGTTCAAAGGGCATACATGGATGTTTTAGGTTCGTTCTGCGATCACTTAAAGGGAAGGAAGGGTAGTTAAATTTCTTCTGTTGTTCTTTCAATTAAGAAATTGAAAAGTTGGCTCAGAATTTTGTCCAAAACTTATTTAAAACCCGTTTTATAGAATGAACACTGCTATTATGATTTGCATAGGTATTGTAGTATTTACTGAAACACCTGCAGCCTCTTCCTAGTGGACAGTTCTCATTCCTGCCTAACTTTATTTTTTGCATTCAAAAGTGAAATCAGTGAATGTTTCACAGAAACTGGTTCTCGTGTTACTTGAAAGCTTGTTGTCATTCCCAAAGCTTCTTACTACTCTTCTTAAGTGAGATTCAGAAAAGGCAGTTACTGAGAATGAGGTTGCTTTCAGTTATTGTTATTTGTTGGAATGATTAGTTCTGCATGTCTGCATTGACTTTTTACAAACAGTGCATTTGTGGTTTGGGGATTTTTTGTTTGTTTGTTTCTTTGGGTTTTTTTCTTGGTTTTTGTTTGTTTATGTTTGTGGTTTTGGTTGTTTGGGGTTTTATTGTTCTTTGTTGTTGGGAGTTGGGGTTTTTTTTGTGGATTTGGTTGTGGGTTTCTTTGAGAAAACTATTGCCTGTAAGTGCATGTGATTTCCATTCCAAAACAACTTAGAGCAGAGTGAGAGGAAAAACCTTAGGATCTCTCTTGCAGTGGTATTTCCTTGGTTTGGAATAGTGGGTAATGAGGATATGTGGGTGGGTAATAGGGGCTCTAAAGCATGCAGTGTAAAGCCAGATATATGGCCTGTAAACTCATGATCCAGGCATGGTAAGCACTGAAGTCAGTGAGATGAATTGGACATTGATTTGACTCTGTGAGGCCACCTGTCATATTAGCATCATATTCAGACTTTCCTGAAAGCTTTACTGTAACAGACCAATGTTCTGTCTGTCTGCATTTATACTAGTTTCAGGGAGTAAATTCCTTGGGCCGTATGGTCTATGGCAGCGTGGAATCAAGCTTCCTCCATCCTAACTGCTCGAGTCTACTGCCTTATCTGTGCTTCAGAACAGTTGATCTGGATCTTCTCTGGGCTACATATGTCACCTGCATACATATCACCAGGTCATCTGGGAGTGTTTTTAAAATGTATTTTAGTATGTTATCTGAGGTGCATGATATGTAAAGGAGTAAGGTGCACTTTTGCTGGAATAGTATCAGAAAATAAGCAAACATGTTACTAACCCATCCATACTACCTATAGAGAGCAAACCCTATGGTCAACTGTTTGCAGCATTGCACTTCAGTTTTCTTTTTAGGAAGAATACTTTTTGGGAAGCATTTGGCTCACACTGGGATTAGCTAGCATACCTGTAGTATGCATGCTTGGAGGCTAGGCTTTTGGGAGGAATAAGCTAAACTGCATGGTAGCGTAGACGTAACATCGATGTGTTCATAGTATGTTTTCTTCTGGTTTGATGAGCCTAAAAATAATCTGAAGGAAAAGGAAGTGTAAGATAACATCTGAGAATTTATAGCCTGTTAAAGGCCTTAACCAGATTGGGCTAGTTTATTACCTGGGTTGGGGATTTAAGGTGCCCTTTGACTAGGCTTCCAGTAACATCAGGGCAAACTTACTCCATGTGAAATTATCTATCTTTGAGTTGGTTTGGTGTCCTCTGAATTTCTGGCAAGGTTAATCTATAAGCCAGATAAAGATCTGCAGATGATTGAGTTGGCTCTATCTGATGATGAGGCTGTAGTTTGTGTCACTGTAACTCTTACAGAACAACTTTGTAAAAAACATCTACTGGTAAATGGGTAGATTCTGTTAGGTCCAGCCCACATCCTCAATTTTATTGTCTGGTTTGGTTTTCATTGTATGTTATTTCAGAACTTCCTCTGTCTTTGCACTGTACTTACAAAAGAGAAAGTAATTCAGAAGTTACTAGGAATTTGCTTCATCAGCTAAGAAGCATTTTTCAAAAAGTGGTTAATGGAGTGAAAAGAAGCTGGGACATTACATCTCTTTATTTGCAGCATATAAATGTTTTATTTTAACTATGTAACGTGAGGGACTGTGGAGCTAAAAAATTTTTGACTGAGAAGCAGTGTCTCCTAAATACTTGAATGAAAATAAAATGACAGAGGGCACATGGGCCAGGAATAACAGAATCTACAAAAGATAGTGCTTAATAAAAAGTGTTGCCCTTGCCTTGATAAATCTTTTTTATTGAAGTTACATAACAGGAGAGAGGAAAAACCTAAATAATCAGAATTTTTAAAAGTGGGTGAACTTAAGTTGTAAAAGTACTAAGCTAGACTCGTGAAAGACAATGTCATCTGTTATGGTGTCTTTGACGTGGCTTAGACAGGGACTCCACTGTTCTTTTCACTGTGGGAATCGCAACAAAAAACTACTTAGTACTCCAAGGAACATTGCATATAAATCAATAATAAATGACTATTTATAGACACACACACACAAAAGCCTTGATGTTAGAAACGTTAAGGTATGTTGCAGCTTCACTCACAGTTATCACAGCAATGGTATAATGGGAGTTTGAGTAATCTGAAGGATAGCTTTAAACAGTTTTGGCATTTTTTTTTTTTGCCTCCTTTTCTAAAGGCAAAACAACCTCAGTCCTAAGCATTGAGAAATATGATTTATGTGGAAAGTGAAGGAATTCAATGGTGGATTGTGGGTACTGACATGGGTTAATGTCAAGAGTCAAGCTCTGAAGTGTGTTATGAAATAATAGGGTGGGAAGGGCTGTAGAAACTATTGAATGTGAATATCTGTAGCTTATGTTTTAAGCTCAGGAGCATAAAATTCATCTGAGAGGGTGAAGTGGGGGTGGCAAAGCACCCCCAGCCCACACACACTCACCCTACACACACACCATTTCCTCCCAAATGGTGCTAGCTGTATATCCATGTGTGAAATCCATGTATCACCAGATACAGGAGTTGACAGCAGAAGGAGAGGCAAGTGACAACAAAGTCTTTGGTAGCACAAACTCAAATGTGGCACTGGAGAAATCTATACCTACAGAATTAAAAGCAGATTTGCTTTAAGTGAGAGTAAAGGATGCAGCTGAGAGGGATCTATACCAAGTGACAGACCTCAGAGAATCTCAGCGTCTTCTGAAGGACAAACACTGTAACCTGAGATAATGCTTCCTGTATAGCAGTCACTACACTGAAAGTTAGTGTCTGGCCAACAGTTTGAAGACAAGTTTAATTTAGATGTCATAAACAACTTCCCAACAGTATACTTTTTGTGGGAGATATTATTTTATTTTTTTTTTTAACTTTGTGACTAAATTCCTGGGTGTTTTCAGGAATTTTGTGGGAAAACTTGCCTTATTTTGCCATTTCATGATGGTCAGCTACAGCAGAAAAGCAGTCTTCTGCCTGGTTGGTGCTGAAGAGTACTAGTACAATTTGCCATTTGTTTTTGGTGTTCTGTGTTAATGAAACTTGAAGATGATAACCTGGAATATTCAGTTTACCTTTGGGGAGGTCAGACCCTTAAGAAATACTGAGGTCAATCTTCTAATATTATTCTTACAGCATTTCAACTTGCCTAGCTTTAGGTGTCTGATGTAGTCTACATCTTATGTAGTTAATGTATGTTTCCTTTAGTGGAGAAGAAAGCACTTTTCAGCACAATTCAAATCAGACGTAAATACCTACTTTAGGATAAAGTGAATTGTGCTAGAAGTGTTTTCTCTCCCTTGACAATAAAGGAAGCGTAGGTATGTAGAGTTCAGTGAGATGCATTTGATGACCAGACCTCATGTATGATGTCAGTGAATGCATCTAGTCAGTAGACTGATGTTGAGTTTCAGGTTATGCATATAAGCACAGAAAGAAACATGAATGTATTAAATATATTGGTAAGAGATATCCCAGCTGTCCCTGCTTATGCTGGAATGGAATTTGGGTGTGGTCCCTGTAAAGATCAGGCTTGTGCCCCTAGACTGCCTTTACAATCAATAAATATTTGGGGCTCTGCAAGAAATTAATTGGTTGCTTTTGTTTTTTCTTCCTCATTTCCTGTGCTCAACTACTGTACCAGACTTGAGGTCTGCTCCTTCTTATGTGCCATAGTTTTTCAGCTCCTTCCTGCCTTTACCCTCCGTATTCCAGCTGTTGCTGTCTTGTGTATGTAAGGAGACAAGAGGCTCTGGAAGAAGAAAAGAGGAGTCATGTTTGGTTTAGCTTGTGTAGTCATTTTACCTGCGCATACAGATTGTCTAGCTCCTAGTTTGAATCACGGTAATGTTTTAGAGGAGTATATGTTATCTGATATGGTTCACGTGTAATATTAATAGTGTTACCTTTTCATGAATGTGTTGAGAAAAATTCTGTATGGGGCACTTTGTTATTAGATTAACTAACAAGCCTTTTCAGTAGCTTGATAAGTATATTACATATTTACACATTATGTCAAATGTTCGTTGATTAAACAAGCTGTGCGCACATTGTCAATTCCTTGATTTTTATGCCTCATACTCAAGTTTATTCATGGTATTCTGAGAAGGAAACTTGTAAGTTTTCTTGAGGGTGACGTGGAGGAGACAGGGACAGGAAGCATGAAGTACCTGGTTATGATCATAGTGTACTAAGGTTACTTTGAAAATATTTCTGTTTTCCTGTAGAAGTGGGTTGATGGTGGCCTTACCAATGGCCTTCCAATCTTGCCTGTTGGAAGAACTGTGACGATTTCTCCTTTCAGCGGTCGGTTAGATATCTGTCCACGAGATAAAGGACATGTGGATCTTTATGTTAAATTTGCAAAACAAGATATAATGGTGAGTTGCTTGTTTATTAAATAACTTCAGAAGAAGAAAAGGTAGTTGTGCAGTTAAGGTTGTGCTTGTTTTTAAATGTCTATTTTGTGCTTACGTATCAAGTTAAGTAATGTTTTTGGCATTTTCTGTTTCGCAGATGGAGGGTAAACTTTTTCTTAAACGCAAAGCAAGGAAACTGTAGAGTAAAGAAGAAAGGTTGAACAGCATTGATCTAGTACAAAATTGAGGAAATTATCACAGGCTATTAAATGTAAATAATCTAGGCTTGCTTTAAGTATCAGCTGTCTTCAACTGGGCAGATTGTTTATAGAGGAAAAAAAAAAGTTAAGATTTCTGTAGAATACTTTAGGAGAGGGAAACTCCAGAACATCCCTTCATACTTACATTCAGTTAGAGCAACTGATTTCAGTAACATACAAGTTTAAGCCATACGTTTGAAATGGCTTGTCATCTCATTGTTCGACAGGTCATGAATTTTTGTGACCACAATGCTTTTCCAGAAGTTATTTTGTTAGATGTTACAGAAACATTTCTGTATATTGAAATATAGGCTAAAACTGATTTTTATGGCCTCCTTTTCATCATTGACATTTCTGGCTTTGCAGGCTTTGTCTCACAAACTTTAGCCACAGTATTGCTTCCTTTGAGGTGATGAAAGAAAATATTGAATAGCGGTAGAACTAGCTGTCAACAAAACTCCATTAGAAATAAAAAATAATCATTAGCAATAATTGGTACTTTTTTTGTTAGTTTCTTTTAGAAAATTCTTAATATGTTTTCTGTTTTGAGTAGTGTTATGTAATGTCGTCCTAAATTGGACCAATTTCTGAATCTTTATAAAGTTTCACAGAGAGATTTTAAGCATGGTAGTACTTGGTAAATGATCATAAAGTATGAGATTATTGATTTCATATATATTGAAAGTATATGCAATCACTTGCTGTATATTTCTTGGTTGTGATTTGTATCTAGTGCATATAGAGGAGGAATAATGAGCTGATTATTAGATTAGAGATAGAAAATTAATTGCAGAGTTACATTACTTCTAGGGTTGTGCAAAAGCAGACTTGTGCAGAATCTCCAGCAACGTTTTAAACTACTCCATTTGCAGCACCTTTAGCTTTTAGGGCTGTAAACATGTGCAGTAAGAATTTTTTTTTAGCAATGTTGTAATCTGCGTAAAATGAAGAGTTGTATGTCTTCATTTATCTGTATTGGAATGTGAACAGTTTTCTGTCTCTTTGAACGTCCTTCATCTACTAGTGTCAGAATTTGAATAATTGCTTAGTTCAAATAATGAAGATGATTTTGATATTGTTTTGCAAAACTGTGTATAATAAAGTATGTGGCTGAAGTGTTAAATTAATCACATAAATTAAGTGTTCAGAACATTATTAAATTCTTTACAACTAAATTAAAAATATAATGTCTATGTTCAACAACAAAGTTCTGAAATCATATACCATCCAAGTGACTGCTTGAGATGCTGAGTAGTTCTTTACTTGTTGGTAATACAAAGTACATTTATACTCGTATGCTAAACATTGCCTGGGAATGTTCTCAAGAATATGGTTGTTTGCACTAGCAAGCTGTCAAAATATTTCCTTGCACAAGTTTAGCATGTGCCAGCTACCACTCTGCCAGACGGGGTTCTGGGAATGTTTCCAAAGTTAAAATGTTTCAGAAACTTTGGGCAGTTTAACAGGCACAGTCTGTCTTGGAGGCTGTGAGTTCAATAGTGCATATGCAGACCACTTGTGCCGGTTTGTCTTGGCGCTCAGCAGTGTACCTGGACGTGACTAATTCACTAGTGTAGACATAGCCATGCCGGTCTTTCATTTTTACATATGCTACATAAACCAGGTGACAGAACAGATAGCAACATGTTCAAGTCTAGATAACTTGCTTTAAGAAACTAATTTATAACTTCTCGCTCTGTTGCAGCTGTCTCTGGCCAACCTTATAAGACTTAATCAAGCTTTGTTCCCACCAAAGCAGGAGAAAATGGAATCGTTGTACCAAAATGGATTTGATGATGCTGTACATTTTTTACTGAAAGAAAATTGGTTTGAATAGGTGGTACATAGAAAATGAACAAAACCTGATGGCTGTCAAAACACAGCTACAGGCATCCTACAGAATCTCAGGGGTTGTTGTCCCAGTTCCTGTTTCATGAAGATAAAAATCCCAATGGAATTTCATCTACTTCTGCCGAGAAAGTATCAGTTGCACTCCAAAGACCTGTATAAACATGTCAGAGTGGGAATCGTACTTGCCTGGTAGTTGTCTTGTTTAGAGGACGTTCAAGCTTGGGTCTGTTTTGCTTGAGTGTGGGATTTATAAAAAGCTCATGTTGTCATAATTAAGGAAGTTTGGAGAAGGCTTTTTCAGTGTCATTTGAGAGACAAATTGACTTTGTACCATGAAAAATTACAATCTGTATTGTTCACTTAACATAATAGTTGTGTGTGCTAGTTGGATGCTTGCAATATTGCTGATCTAATATCTGTCTTGAAGTGTTCTAAAGGACTTGAGCACTTCGGCACTAGCCACAGGAAATAAAACATTTGCATTCCTTTACTCTCATATGTGAATTTTTTAACATTAAAAGTTCTTGCCTTTTTCAGTGCATGTGGTCTTTTAAAATTTGAAATACTAGTTGAAATTTGAAACAGAAGTGTGATGTTTGTAAAAATATCTTGTAAAGAAAGGTGTAAGAAATTGTTATATTTATTATGTTTTCTTCCTCTGCTAAAATTGAATAAATGTATTTTCTTGAAACTTTTTGTCAAGAGCTCATTTATAAATTTCTTGGAATGCTATAGCAACCCAATTATCTGTTTTAAAAAAAAAATTTGTTGGAGAGAAGCTGAAGTGAGTCATCAGGTAGTGAAATCAGACTCATGTATCTTATTATTTTACCATTCCCCTTGCATTGACTACCTTTTAAGTGCAAGTTCACGATTTTCAGTCTTAATGCTGAAATGCTAAAATCCACAACTGTTTATTTAAAAGCAAACTGTCTGTTTAAGTGTGATTTTTAAGTTGATTTCTTAATACTTTAAAAAAAAGAGAGAGATTGAATTAAACATGTATGAAATGATAGAATTCCTCAAAATCAGCAGAAAATCTGTGGAGGTGAGAAAATCTGTGGAGGTGAGAAATAAGATTAAAAATAAGAATCTCATACAGCTTTTTGAAAGCCTCTTCAGCACATAACCACTGGATTTATATGCATATGTAGATTGCATCAGATTAGAATTCACATGGCAGGGATTGAATTCTTTTATTACTGTTTTTGATAATGAAATAAATTTTAAAAACGCTGCTGTAAAGCACCCTACTTTCATTTTAGAATAGCAACTCTTTCTAGATGCATGAGGTTCTCTATACAGTGAAAACAGGATAGCTGTCATGATTTTCAGATCTGTAGGACAGCATTTTTGCATGACAAACTGAAATAAATTACCTTTGTGCTACTGAGGCACCTGTGCCTGGCTCACTTGCGTACTCATTTATACAGAGGATAACTTTCAGCATGAATAGAAACAGTAGATAATGCTATTAAGAAATTCTCTGCTTTCACACTGATCTGCTGTTGCATAAGTCTCTGATTCAATGGTAACACCTGTTTTGGCATTCTGGTGGAAACTTGAAACAGCTCTTTTTCACTTGGTGTTCTGGGGGCTTGGAGCTACTCACAAGCTCTGAGAAATAGCGTCCGGCTTCTAATCAGTTACCTTGCTGAGCAATAATGGCACCATATATATTTAGTGAGCCTGTACAAAACTTGTTTATCTGGATGCAGCTTTTTAAGAGTTGTTTTTAAAGGAGAAGGTTATGAAATATGAAGCTGATTTACTGATGATGCATGTTGCTTTTGAGCATCAACACTGTCACGGTTTGCTATGCTCTTTAATCCATAAAAATCTGACTTCTTTCAGCATGTGTTAATGTCATCCACAGGAACATAGGCAGTATCATGTTTACTGAGCCCAAGAGCCACAGGTAATGTCAACTGCTTCAGAAATTGACCTTCGTAGGTTTATAATAGGACGATGGAAGATTTTTCAGAAAGAATAAAATCATATTAATGCAGGTGTAAGATGTAGAAGTGTTCACTGTGATAAGATAAAGTGTGTGTGTGGGTATATTGAAGCATAAAAATTGAATGAGAACAGAAATCTCTTCAGTCGTAACACTAGTGTTCAGGGTGGATACTGCTGCATGCATAGCAAGACTTGAGAGATTTTTCCGTTACTACCATTTTATAAGTGTGTTTTGATTGTGTATGCCCTACCCAAAGTAGAAGGATGCAAGCCTATTTTCTCTAAATTGTTCGACTGGTCCTAATAAGGCATAGTAAAGCACATTCAGAAATGCATTATTTTCAGCCAAGTATGTTTAAATCCATGGAGTTTGTGTGAAGTAGGATATCTTGCTTGAAAAAAGGGCTATTTCGTGATCAATTAGCATATTTGCAAAAGGTAAATCAGGAAGATCTTTTTGTTTCGTGTCTGTTTGTTTCGTGTAAGAAGCCAAGGCTGCTTTTAAGCATTCAGGTTTTTTGAATACGACCCATTTTATTTCTTCCTTCCCTCAGTCCCTCCACTGTATCACCTTGAAACTATCAGATATAAAGTTTAAAGAAAACCCATTTTTTCTAAGCAAAGTAATGTTTTTACAATAGGACATAACCTTATTAAAGGTGAGTCAATTTGCTTTCTGGTTTAGTCTCCGTAATTGTGTGACTTGGTCATGATTTCTTCCAATTTATCTTTGTAAACTTCAAAGCCTCTTAATTCGGTTTTGTGTTTAGATCTGTATTTACTGACTCGCTGTTTGAGTGTTTGAGCTTGGACAGAACTTTCATTTCAGAATCTCTAGTTTTAAGTGCATTTCCCATATCTGATACAATGGCAATGTTTTTGTTGCTGAAAATGACCCTAGAACAGAGGAGCCCATACGGACGTAGGGAACGATGTTTCTGGTTTTGCGTCATGTAAGTGCCGTTCACCTTCACTACAGAAATGAGGGGTAACCAAGGAATGTCTGCAAAGGCTGCTTCCAGGGTAGGAAGGCTGATAAGTACCTTTCCTTAGGTCAGTCTGTTTCGTGGGAAAAGATCTGATCCCTTTTAGATAGTCTCCTACCTATCTCCACCTGTATTAGTACTAATCCTATCCACACCTCTTCCCAGCTATCATAGTTGGGATATATATGGCTGCTTGTGTTCCTAACCTAATCCTATTTCTGTTTTAAATCTCTTCCATGTGCAGTCTTACTGGGCAATTACACTTGTACGTTATTTTTTTAATTAAATATTTTCTGTTTAAAAGAGAAACAATTAGCAGGATCCGAGCCTCTTAGACTTTGTTTTCTGTTAACAGTAGTCATATCTTCAAGGAGTGAATATTAGTTTTTTCTGAATGGAGGAAGTTCAGGGTTTTTTTACCACTTCCCAAGTTCTTCAATTTGGTATGGATCTTTCCCAGCTAATTATGCTAATGACTTGAATTTTTTGTTAGAATGTCATAAATCAGTTCTGCTGAAAAAGGATCCCAGCCACCTTGGTTACATTTCTCAGAAAAGCCTAAGGTGTTAGGGAGTGCTCTTTCAAAAAGTCCTGAATAAATGGAGTTGAAAATCAGTTAGCAGTCTCTTGTCAAAACAAACCACAATGAAATATATGAATTTGTAATTTTAAGAATACTTCTTAAATAGATTCTGTTATTCTGTTAGGGATATTTTAGACGTTATCCTTATGTGGCAGAAAGCAGAACCTGTACTTCTCAGAATTTCATCTTCTGATGGACTTGCTACACAAAATAGGCTGCATAACTTTTTAAGAGGCTGGAGGAAATGAAACTTGCTAAAACTCATACCTACTTTGTACCATGATGCTGTTGATAAGTGATTGCAATGAAGATAATTGCAAACAAGACTTACAATTTTTCAAAAAAAGGTGCCATTTCTGCTGAAACATTACTAACTCTGCTAGCTGTGTTGTCTGGGGAACCATTATTTTGTTTGTGTTTTTTTTTTAAAACAAATTCTTTTGAAAATCTTTGGTACAGACGCAGTCAAATCTAGAAATGAGACATAAGGTAATATTTTGTCCTGAGGATTAACATATTTTTATGGTAAAGCACAATGTTAATATATCTGTTTTGACATTATTACTTCAGACTATGCTATGGATATGCTAATGTATTTTTTTCTTATTTAAATATTCCATACAGAAGTATATTTAAGCAGGTGAGACCTACAAATCCTAAGAGAGGATTAAGAATAGTTTGTTTCTGTACTGCATCTGTCTC
>NW_009628595.1:27580-27942 GCF_000690535.1 Cariama cristata
AGTGGTGTTTTAGGCAGAACAGATCTTCCCATGCTGAAATATTTATACTGATTTTAGGAAACTAGTCTGAGATCCTGTTGTATTCCAGAGATGTGATCTACATGGTATTTTTTTGTCTCACATGATTTAGGTATTGTTTGGTCAGGGAGTAATTTTTTTTCTCAAACCATTTTGTATTTCCCCAAAGAATAGACTTGTGTTTGAGTATGTAAGCTGTATGTGGATACCTTTCCTTCTCTAGTCAGATCGCTTACCACCATTTCTTTCATATGCCACAAAGTAATGGCAAATTGGAAATATAATTTTCTTAATCAGTCTTAGGTAATTACAAGGGAGAGAACTTGTACAATTGTAACTGTACT
>NW_009628595.1:27953-32412 GCF_000690535.1 Cariama cristata
CATGAAGAAAATTGTTTTCCGTATTTGCGAGTTAGACAGCTATGTAAGACTTCATGCCTTCCATTTAATTATAGTCTTGATAAGGATATGACACCTACTGAGAAAACTGGAGTTTCAATATGAGAACAGAAAAATGCAGTAAATTACCATCTTTCCTCATTAAGCTACAAATAAATTCTAGAAAAGCTACCAACTATGAAAGAAAAAGCACTGAAGTACCCCAAAGAGCCTGTCTTTAACTGTTAGTATTCTCCATAATTAATGAAGTTATGAATGACCCGCTCGTAGCTTTCTCTCTCCAACCCCTGTTCATGTGTAACTACATGTGAATGTTCTGTCAGTCAGCAGAAAGCTTAGTCCTGAGTCAGTTTCCTTAACTTTGCCTAGCAGGGACATCTCAGCTTTTGCCGTAAGAAGCAGCAAACACGAGAGCTCGTTCCACAGGGAGAAAGCAGGGCTTGCCTCCAGGACCTTGAGCCAGACCTAGAGTGCTGTGAAGTTGGGTCCAAGACTCTGGAAACCACCCTGATACTTACAGGGAGACTTGTGAAATGAAGGGAATGCAGAAGAGAGATGTTCTTGGTGAGCTCTGTTGCAAGGAAGTTACTTCTGCATTGTTCATGAATTGATGATCCTGGTGATTTTGTTTCAAAGTATAGTTGTGGTGTAGTTGCAGTCTGGGAGGCTCCAAACAGTTGGCATCTTGAATGCATTGAAACTTGAGCTACAGTTTTAACTTCTTACCCTGGTCTACTTGGACCAGCTGTGGCTTTTTCTGTTGTTTTTTTTATACTGTTTGTTCTAGTCTGATGTAGCTTTATCATTTGTGATACTGTAATGAAATCATTATTATCTTCTTGAGGCTTTGAACACGTGCATGTAGCGTGCTGCAGGTGTTTGAAAAGGTAATGCTGCAGCTAGAGGCTTTTGGTATAGGCATGCCTTCTAAAAGGGCAGTTTACACCAAGTCTGCAGTTAAAACTTCAGTCTCTTTACATGCTGAGGCAAACAGGACAGCTTCACCTCTTTTTAGAGCTGTTGAGGAGGATCACTTCGGTTCTTGAAACAGAATAATCTTTGAACTCATTCCTATCTGGAAATTGGATAGTAATTGGAATGTTGCATTCAATTAATGCTTGCATTCTTGAATTTCATAATTTTCTGTGTTTCAGAAGTGCAATGAATTTTTATCTGAACATATCAATGCCCTGTCCAGGCTCTTCAGGAGTGATTCTGTCTTTTCTAACAGCTCTTGTTTTCCCAAAAAGACTGAACTCCTCTCTGACCTTCAAACCTTTGGTCACCTTTGTGTGTGGAGATTGAAAATGAAGATCAGTATAAGTATGTAACAATTATTTTATTGGCTAATACATTAGTAAGTGGCTGGGACTACTAGGCTAAGCAGTAGTGCTCATCATTCAAATGTAGGTCCTCTATGAATGTCTGATGTCTAGACAGGTACTGTATTCCTTCAAGATCAGTTCTTCATATGGACATCGATACCCATCCTTTCTCCTATCTCATTCTTCATATGAACCTCAATTTCAATCCTTTTTCCTGTCTCCTTTCCTTCTGTAAATATGGCATGCATACTGTTATTATATATATTTTTCTGGGGTCCAATAATTCTGTGTTTTCAGCCCAGTTTTCCAGACTTTAAATGTATTTATGCACAATACATCTTGAAATCCGTGATTACTGTTAAACTCCTAGCTGAGCATGTATTTAATAATCCTTAATACCAGATGAAGTAATTGGAAGTTACTGTTTCAGTTACTATTTTCCTTTAGCTTGTCTACATGTTTCCTGTCAGAGTATATATTCAAGAGATTTGAAGGTAAGCTGAGTCCTACTAAAACTAGCAGGAGTTCCATCTCCAGTTCCCAGAGGGCTAAGACTCCATCCTTCATGTATTAGGTCATGAACTTCAGGTTCTTGTTCCAAGTCATATGGAATTTAAGACATCACATGGTCCAGAAGGACCTGGACAGGCTGGAGAATTGGGCTGAAGAGAATCTCATCAAGTTTCAAGAAAGGGACATGCAAGTCCCTGCATCTGCTTTGCACAGGAGGATCTAGGGAGTACCAGGGGACAGCAAAACCACACCATGAGCCAGCGACGTGCCTTCATGGCAAAGGCAGTCAACAGCATCCTGCCGTGCATTAGGCAGAGCATTGCCAGCGGTTCAAAGGTGGTGATCCTTCCTCTCTACTCGGCAGTTGCTAGACCACATCTGGAGTGCTGGGTCCAGTTCTGAGTTTCCCAGTATGAGAAAGTTACGGACTTCCTGAAGTGAGTCTACTACAGGCCCACAAGGATGATTAAGGACTGGAGCATCTGACATAGGCGAGGCTGAACAAGCTGGAAGTGTGTAGCCTGGAGATGAGAGGGCTCAGGGGGATCTTAACAATTTGTATAAACACCTGATGGGAAGAAATGAAGAAGACAGAGCCAGGTTCTTTTCAGTGTTGCCCAGGGACAGGACTAGAGGCAATGGGCCAACATGAAACACAGAAAAGTCCATCTGAACAGCAGGAAACAGTTTACCGTGAGAGTGAATGAGCACTGGGACAGCTTGCCCAGAGACATTGTGAAGTCTCCCTCCTTGAAGATATTCAGCAGCCGTCAGGACATGATCCTGGGCAGCTGGCTCTACCTTACTCTGCTTGAGCAGGGCGTTGGAATACGTGATCTCCAGAGGTCCCATCTAACCAATAGTTCTGTGATTCTTTGATTTACTTAAGGATTGGCTTTTCATACAAATATTAATATTCTTAACACTACAATGTGCACTTTAAAAAAAAAAAAATTATAACTCAAAATAAGTAATATTTCACATGTCTAATATTAAGAATTATTTGTGTTCTAAATTCATTCTGAATTCAGTCCTGATGTTTCATTCTGTGCTAGGCTGCTATAACAATCCATGACCTTGCTGACTGCAGGATAACAAATAATATCTTTTTATTATCCTTGTGCTGTTGGTGTTAGGTGGTGGAACATATTACCTATTACTTGTTTTCAGTTCCCCAGAACTTTCTGAATATTTAACCTTTCAGACTGGAAGTTTATGTCCAACCTCTTTGGAAACACTATGTAGAAAATAGCTCAGCTGTTTCTGAGAAGCATGTGAAAAAGTGCAGAAATCATGCTGACCTTCACTTGAAGGGCCATTGATCTGAAGTGGAAGCAGTGGTATAAAGTGGAAAGAAAACAGCCCCATTCGACTGTATGAGTTATCTGAATGAGATGCTTTTTAAATGCACCTTTTAGTTATGTGTGCTAGATTAGGTATGAATTCTTGTCATTTTTGCCAGAATGCTGGAGCTGGAAGATTTCACTGAACGCATTGACCTCTTTGTGCTTCTTGTACTTGAAGCTGACTTTGGTTCAGTGACTGCTGCCTTCAGTCCATCTGATGACAGAACTGTATCTTTGGCTCAGATGGACTTCACACCTCACATTTTAAAGGCTGGAATGGCTATTTCTCTGTCCTCTAAAGGTCCGTGTTAAATGTGTAAATATTCACTATATTTAACCCCTTAATATTTAATTCATTTTATGATTTTAACTTTAAACTGAGGAGTTAGACATATATGCAACGAGGATTTTATTTTTAAAACATTCTTAAAATAGGAAATGTGAAGTGCTTCTGAAGAGACAGTTTCACTGGAAAAGAAATTAGTTACATATTTACATCCACAATTAGAGTTTAATTTACTGACTGTGGAAACCTAAATATGTATGACTGCACATGCAGTCAGTTCCTAGTTTAGACAGAGGAGGAGGGAAGGCTGCTGTTTCATTCCCACTGTCCAAATAACAACAACAACAAAAAAACTTAAAAAAATTCTTCATGATTGTCCTTCTCCTCTCCAAATGGTCAAGCACAGTCTGTCTGTCCCTCCGAAAGTCGCATGTCACTTTTTCTAAGTGTATTAGCCAGCACTTTCACCAAAAGGAATCAAATGCTCTGATCAATTTCTTAAATGAAAATTGTTTGGCATCTTTACTAATAGAATAAGGAAATATTTTAGAAAAAGAGGCTAGTGATGAAGTTGAAGCTGAATCCAGCTAGCAGTGTGTATCCACTTCTTAATGTCCAGCCCTGAGTGTCAACTATATGACTTGCTGTCCCCTTTTAAGTGAACAGAGTTTACTCACTTCTTATAAATACTGCACAACTAATGTATAAGGCTGTAACCTCTCATTTTATTCTATGAACTCTGTCCTGTCACATAATATATTTTCAGTGGTAAACAAATTCAAAACACAATATTCAGATTGCAATATTTGATTGGGTAAAAAGAAGGAAAAAAAAATTTTGGAAATTTAAATACTTTGTCAAAGTATTCATCTCCTGCAGGCCACACATACATAACCACGTCACTGTTTAAGGCTGGGCTGGCTCTGAAAGCGGGCAGCAAACGCTCTCTGTTAACCCCTCCCTCCCCTGGG
>NW_009628596.1:0-1193 GCF_000690535.1 Cariama cristata
ACCCTTTGGTGGCATCTAGCTTTTCCCAGCCAAAGGCTGCCCAAGGGAAGGGCTGCAGGGTGGGCATCCCCATGTTCCTGCTCTCCCAGGGGGATGTGATTTTGGGGTGCAGGAGGCAGTGGTCGAAAGTCATTCCTGGGCTAGTGAAGCTGCTTGCCCTGTTGCCAGTGTCCGGCTCAAGCCTTGTCTTGCTGCCAGGGATGGAAGGAGCTCAATGCGCTCCCCACCCCACAGCGAGGAGCCGTGACAACGGGCAGTGACTTCCAAAGCGGCTCAAAACGTGGCCAAAACCCATCCCTTGCCTTGGCACGCTGGCACAGATCCCCCCCACCCCCAACACAACGGGACCCTGCAGGGCAGGGGTGACCCAGCCCACCCATGCAACATCCGCCGTGTCCATCACCCCTTTGCAGGCGGAGGGGCTGCACCGGCGATGGCACATGGCGATGGCACATGGCGGTGGCACGCGTGACCCCTGCCAACCGCTGCGGTGGCGTCCCAGCCGTGTCCTCATCTGCTGGGGGAGCACGTGGCATCCACAGGGACCCGGTTGGGAGAGCTGGTCCCTCCCCATTGCCGTTGGCATCGATTTGTCTGGCCGTGGTCCTGCGTGGTGGGGTGACCCCAGGGGGACGCCCGCAGCTCCCTCCAGCAGGGATGGGCTGGAATGGGAGGTGATGCTTGGGAAAAGGGATACGGAGCATCCCTGGGGCTGGCCGGGCAGCGGAGTGCCTGAGGGGGCCCATCCTGCAGTGAGGCTGTGGCTGTGGGAGAGAAGGGAGATGCTGAGTTTAAGATGTTTTAAAGCAGCAGGGAAAATATTGGGCGAGGAGAACCTGACTCCAGCTTGAAGCACCCGGTGGGCTGCTTCCCCAAGTGAGAGAATGTAGAGAAAGCCAGGCAAGGCTCTGTGCCCTGAGGGGGTCCCTGGCACCCCTTGCTGTGGTGGTGCCTCGCTGGTTCCCCCCCACCCCAAAGTGATGCATGGCAGGTTGGGGGGTACTGAGGTTTGGGGGGGGATGCCTGGAGCCGCTCATATCCTCCTTGCCTGGAAAAAGGCCCAGTGCGATGCTGGCCAGGGGGGTTCAGGGTCTATGCAGGTGGGTGCTGGGTACCTGCAAGGTTTGGGGGTCCCTGGGGCTGCAGCACCCAAGGGGGGGCGGCAGGGCTGTGGCAGCATACTCACCTCCTCT
>NW_009628597.1:0-39803 GCF_000690535.1 Cariama cristata
ATGCAGCATTACAGGCTGGGAGAAAAGTGATTAGACAGTGGTCAAGAGGAAAAAGACCTGGGGGTGCTGGCTGACAGTCAGCTGAACATGAGCCAGCAGTGTGCCCAGGTAGCCAAGAAGGCCAATGGCATCCTGGCTTGTATTAGGAATAGTGTGGCCAGCAGGACCAGGGCAGTGATCGTCCCCCTGTACTCGGTGCTGGTGAGGCTGCACCCCGAGTGCTGGGGTTCGCCAGAAAGCCCTTGAGGTGCTGGAGCGTGTCCAGAGAAGGGCAACGAAGGTGGTGAAGGGGCTGGAGCACAAGCCTGATGGAGAGCGGCTGAGGGAACTGGGGTTGTTTAGCCTGGAGAAGAGCAGACTGAGGGGAGACCTGATCACTCTCTACAACTCCCTGAGAGGAGGTTGTAGCCAAGTGGGCGTCAGTCTCTTCTCCCAGGCAACTAGTGACAGGACAAGAGGGCATAGTCTGAAACTGCACCAGGGGAAGTTCTGGGTAGAAATGAGGAGGGATTTCTTCACAGAAAGGGTCATTAGGCATTGGAATGAGCTGCCCAGGGAGGTGGTGGAGTCACCATCCCTGGAGGTGTTTAAGAAAAGACTGGACATGGCACTTAGTGCCATGGTCTACTTGACATGGTGGTGTTAGGTCAAAGGTTGGACTCGATGATCCCAGAGGTCTCTTCCAATCAAATCAATTCTGTGATTTTGTGATTCTGTGATATTAACTACAGTGGAAGACACTGTCTTGCCTCAGGTAACAGATGATGTGTTCAGACTGTGTAAGCACATATACATAGACTTTGTATTTCAAAAAAACTACTTCATGGTAATCAACCCTTTTATTTGCTGCTTTTTACTTCAGGAGTGGAAGTATTATAAACACTTGTCATGTGTAGAATAAATATTACATAAGATAAAATATTTTTTGCCATTTCATGACACTTATTATTTTAATTGACCTTATAATGAGGTTTTATAAAATCCTAATGAGGTCTAATTCATGTTTTGTTGATGTCAGTGGAGCTTTGTGGGGTGACTTTGGTCCTCCATATGGAACTCATTCCTAAATAGAGGTCTGCACTGGGGAAGCATAATAGCATTTCAATCACTGTCAGAAGTTAGAGTGGTTAGTCCAATCATCGCCTCACAGTAATTACATTGAGGATTGGGTTAATTTTTGATCACTGTCTCATTTACTCTAAGACACATCATTTTAATGTACACACTGACACAATGAGATGGACCATTTATGAGGGGTGATGGACTCTACTGCCATTAAGTTTTAATGCATCATTAATTTTCTAGGCAGATGTAAAACAAGGACTATGATATTCTATTCTTCATTCCCAAGGTTAACTTAAAAGTCAGTGACCTCTCTTGATTGAGTGGTCATTAAAATAGTCTATACTATAGTCATTTTAATCTTCAGAGCATATAAATATTAGGAGTTAAAAAAAAAAATCATGCAAATTTTGTCTGACTCCAGCTTATTAATTTCTACATTAAAATAATGCATAGACTTCTCTTCAAATGTACCTGAGAGAACCTTTGAGATTTGTCTCCTTTGTACAAGGTGAAATTCTATCAAAAATGATTGCATAATGGTAAAAGCATTTCAGGCACTCAATCTGCAAAGATTTATGCATATTCAATTTTTAGGTATTTAAATTATGTCCCCCAGCTGGATATTTTTGTGGAGGCAAGAAAAAAAACAGTGCTTGACCATATAATAGAGAGGATTATATATAAAGTGGAATGATAATGTCCCCAGAGATTTAAGATCCAAGGACGTGTAATATCATTGTGCAAAGCTGCTAGTGCAGGTTGTTTCCTGGCCCATTCCTTGACTGTGAGTACAGCTTCTGTTCTGGGACTGTTGCACAGATCCTCATGGACAGACTGTTGACTAGAAAAACCCACACAACTAATTTATTGGAATCATGGGCTTAGGGTTTAGTTTCACATGGGGGAATCTAATCCCTTGAACAGGGTTGCCAGGTGTTGTCCAGGGGACAATGGGAATCTCCACCTCTAACATCCTTGCAATGATCTTTTCGGTTGGATTAGCTGAAACTCAATAAGCTGTTGTTCTGCTGATACGTGGGAATGGATTCTAATATAAATTTAAAAATATATGCATAGAGTTTTGCCAGTTCTTTGGTCTACAGGAGGAACTGCATGGTGTCTCCTAACTTTCCTGGTCTCCTTCCCCGTCCAGGGAGTTCATCAACATATCCTGGTATGCGAATAGTGCCTCTCAGTTGGTCTAAGCACAGGAGAAGTTGCTTGGGGCAATTCCCCAAAACTGCCTCAGATCCCTCACGAGGAGCTCCTATACCCATAACTCAGTGACATTGCTACAGAGCTGTTGCAGACTTCAGTCAATCACCTTGTGAATCTGCTAGGTGTCCAGCCAATCTCTTTGCTGTAAATGAGTGTCATGTCTCACAGTAGTCCTTTGTTTCATCTGTGCAGAGATTAGCTGCATGATCCAGGGACTGAGGACTATGTGTGATGAGTATGTGTGCAGACACAACCTTCATACCCTGCTACATGACAACTGTAATTTTAGTGCAAATTAAAAATTCCACAGGTTTTGCCACACTATGTGTGGCACTGTGTGTGGCAAACCTGGCATTTTCTGTTTTCTCTGTTTTCACTAAGCAGTCAGGTAGGTTTGGTGTGAACACATGAATTTTTGTTAATTTCTCCAAATGGATTTTTGATTTTTTTTTTTTAAATTAAAATAGAAATAGATTTGGGGGGTTTGTTTTTGGTTTGTTTTTTTTTGTTTTTTTTTGTTTTTTTTTTTTTGGTTGGTTTGTTCTGTTTTGGTTGTTGTTTCTTGTTTATTTGTTTGTTTGTTTTCTTTTAGGCAATGTTGCAATAAAATACTGATTTTTATATAGTTTGGAGTGTGACTGAAAAAAATAAATGCTTATATATCAATGTATTTGCTGTTGCATCTCCAGGCATATGTCAAATAAGTGAAAATAAATATGTGCTAGTTCTCTCTTTGCAGCTATGATAGAGGACCCCCTGGACACCTCCTTGGGTATGTCATTGTGCCTCCTTAATCATCCAGTGAGTGAAAACTAAAATAATTTTCAGTGCTAAAGATGATTATTATGGTAACACCCAGCAAGGTTCGCAAGCTTGTCCAAGTAACTTTAAGACCAAAAGAGAAAGACAAATGCAGGGCAATATGTTACTACCAGGCCTGAGAATACCTTATCTGTTGTGTTTTGGGAAAATTGGTACGTACTGGACTGGGTGGTCACGGCAGTGCTGTAAACTGAGAAGTGAAGCTTTCTAAAGTCTTTCTCTCCTCCATGCTTGAACTGATTTCTTCAGTATAAGTATGATGAAATGCCTTAGAGGACCCAGACAAAATCTAAGTGGGCACTTTTCTTTTGAAGTAGGAGTGGTAGTTAAGTAAATAGTATTTACAGAAAAAAAGGTAGTTCAGCTTTCACAACTGGAGGAAGCATCCAAGATTCTTTTAGTGAGAAGAAATAGACAGATGTAGAGTGCTCTTTTTTAATCTCCCCAGATATCTCATGACCACAGGACTGTTATTTTACAAAGACTAATTTAACAGAAAATAAGGAGCAAAACAGCAGCGCTTAGTGTTTTCAGAATATTAATAAGAGATCCTGCTTTCTTATCCTAATCACATTTACCAATTTAGCGTCTGTTCTTTTCCTGTTCCTGAAATGCACCAGAATAATTTTCTTCCCACAAGTACTGTTATCCTCTAAAAGTTCAATGTATCTGCACTATTTGTTTGAGTTTTGTTGCTAGTAATCCCTTGGTCTTTTTTCAGTTGTGCTACAAAATTCAAGTGTATCTTGTTCTGAAATACATGGGGCTCAGGAGCCAGCGTTGCCCTGAAGACTGCATTGTATTTTAATGTGGGATGTACATCACTCTTACAAGCATCAGCTAATCTCCTGTGGGCTTGTGTTAGGGATTATTCCTTATGCAATTTCTAAATGTACTTATTGGTAAACATATATAACTGCTAATACTTTCTAAAATTACTAAAGTGTGAGGAGGAAGGAGCAGCAGAGAGGGACTCTTATGGACTGACCACAATCCCCCATTTCCCGTTCCCTCTACACAGCTTGAGGAGTGGAGGAGGTAGATGAGTTGGGAATGAAAGAGTGAAGTTGAGCCTGGGAAAGTGTGTGTGTCTGGCAGAAGGTGGTGTTTTAATTTGCTTTTGTTTCTCATTATCCAAACATATTTTAGTTGGCAATCAATTAAATTCATTTTTCCCCAAGTCAAGCCTGTTTTGCCTGTGACTGTAATTGGTAGGTGATCTCCCTGTCTTTAGTTTTCATTGCAACCCATGAGCTTTTTCATCTTATTTTCTCCCCTGTCATGTTGAGAGCAAGAGAGCAGCTGGATGGGCGTTTGGCAGCCAGTCGAGGTCAACGCACCACAATATAACACCTTTGTATGGATATATTGATATAATCTATAAATATTGATATAGGAGAAAATACTGCTTTTAAATCAGCTTTCATAGAACATCAAGTTTTATAGTTGTCAGTATAGAAGAAGGTGGGAGTATTGCAGTGGAAGAATTACAGGAGTATGAGAGTGATGCAAATAGAATTTACTATTCTGCCATTCTTCTTTGCAATACTTTCACCTTTTATGAACATAAAATAGCCCTGAATTACATTAGTTTTGAGATTACATGAAAGTTACCAGTCTAGGCAGGGAGATTTTGCCACAGCCTCCTAAGATTGTGATTAAAAACTTCCTTAGTTTAGGAGTGCTACATGATTTCATTGACTGCAATAGCATTACATTTGATCAATGATCCCCAGTAGGAACAACATCAGTTCCCATGGACTGCTATCATATCTTCACCTCAGTAGAATAGTTGATGAACATATAGTGGACAAAAGTAGCTACCTATTCATAAATATTTATATGTCTGATTACTGACTTAAAAGCTTAAGTAGAACAGATTTAGGATGTTACTTTAGCTATAGTATTTGGAATAGTTCCAGCATAAGGACCTCAGTTGTGACTGAATAATTTTCTGCATTTAAGTAAACACGCAGCTTGAGATGATTAATTCCTTTGACAAAGGTTTGGTTATAATGTAGTTTTTTCAGTAATTATTGCATTCAGTAAATAAAATGTTATCTGGTTGCGTAACATTAATTCTAAATCAAACAAAACAAGATGACATTAAAATTTGTAGTAACTATTAAATTTAGAATAAAACCTCAAAGTTTGTTAAGGAGTTCATTAATGAACACATTTATAGGTTGAAAAAGTGGGTTAATGTAGATTCATTAACACAACAGTTTTGTGCAAGTGGGACCCAGCTTAATGATGGTCAAAATGAATTTGACATGACTGTTGAGCCTTTCTCATTGTTAGTTCATCTGATAGAGCTTCCGTCTATAGGTTGTATAAATGGTGGTGGATGGAACATGCAAGATAGTAACTCAGTTTCCTTACCACTGAGAAATCCTAATCGATGCTCATCCCTAAAAGGAATCGAATCATGTCAGCTTTGGCTGATTTTTAAAGGAAGTAATATCATTGTTAAACACAATGTTCAAGAAAGAATATTCTTAACAGAAAAAAAAAGATATAAAGGAAAAACGCATATACAGGTCAGATACTCATCAAATCTATGTACACAACTAGTGATTCTTAGTGTTCAGTTATGAATCTCAGGTAACGACTATTTGAAAACAGTTTACAAATAACGTAAATGTAAGTTTATTCTCTTAAAATATTTTTTAAAAAATCAAAAATTTTAAAACTTGCTTTGCATTAGATGAAGGTCTGTTCTAATGAATGTGTTCCTTTTGTAACAACAAATCCTATTGCAAATAAGAAAACTGCTTAAACAAGATGTTTATAACATACAGCATATTACAGCACATTTTATGATTCATGTAGCCTAAATATGAATATAAATTGATGATTTTATTCTTTCTTGTGCTTGACTGGAAAGGTAAGTATTTTTTTCTCTTTAATAACATACCTATGATTTTTCAGAGTAAAGGGTCTTTCTGTGTCATTAGACTATGCCTTCTTGTATTTACATAAATTCTACCAACTCATAAATATTAACATTTGTCTTGGTGTTGAACAATGTAAATCCAGATTTGTGGCGTTTGGAGGTGGGAGATGAGGAAAGAGAGGAAACAGTAACAAGGAAACTATGGTACAAATTTTTTTGAGTTCAAAAACTGAAACTAGATTTCTAGAATAAAAGTACATGGATGTTTCATTACACTTTTAGCTTACGACCATTTTTTAAAATTACAGTCAATCTCAACCTCACTGATTTTCCCTTGGTCATGTCCGCTGTTCTGTTAGGGTAACATAGAAGGTCAAATATGTCATAGACGTTTTGTAGTCAAACACAATAAATTAAATTTGGTATGACTCCAGTTTCTGCCATCTCAAGAGAAAACTATCTGTACAATCAGTTTCCAGAGGCAGAAGAGATACTGGGTAGATGATAAATCTTATACTAGCACCCTTGGCATCACTAGCTGAATAGTCATCAATTTCAGGGTGTGGTAATTAAGTCTGCAAACTAGGGTTTCACTAGCAAGATCGTGTACACACTAAGGAGTATCCCAATAATTGTAAGTCTTCTCAGGGAAATTCTGTGAATTACATTAATGGGAAAAAATTATAATTTTGCCCACAGTGACTTATGAAACAATACTTATTTGTGATACCAGAGAATCATAGTCCAAGTGATGCGACACACACGCGTACTGATGTAGGTATTGCATCCCAGTTGCTAGTGTGCGTGGTGCTGACTGACAGGCTTTGGTGGTATTTCCAAATCACAGGGTTTGGGTTTGTTTAAGATGGAAAATTCTAGAAATTCTATAAATTTGTAGAAATTAGAATATATCCTGGTAATGTAAATAGGTGTGTGTGCATAAACAAATTCTGATTAGAATAAAAGCACAAAAATGCCAGTGGGAGGTGGAAAGAACCTGATTTGGTCATATTTCAGCTAAGTAAAAACACTGACTGCATGCTCCTAAAACCCACTTTCTTCATGCAGTGTGACATTTCTGCTTCAACAGAGTAGGCTGTAGCAATACTGACTGAATTTTTAAATGTAGGTCACTACAATTTGTGGAATCCTTACAAATGCAGACATGTACTTTTTTATATACCTGAACGAGGTATGTACCTGTTACAGGGAGAAATAGAAGGTTGAAAAATTGCAGTGGTCCCAATCAAGCATGCAACAGTGCCCCACAGATAAATTAATTTGCCTAAAAAATACGAATTTTTCATAGTTTTGTGTAGAAATTTAAGAAGCATTACACAAAGGAGTTATTTTAACATTACATTATCTTATTACTTGGATGGATAGAGTGAGGAAAATGTTTTTATTTATATCTCTAACAGCCCAGAACAGTAATAAATATGCTTAACTTTAAACACGGTTGGCAAGAATAACCTGTTTTAACATTGCCTTTTGTACAAGATATCATTTACCAGGACAGTCTATAGCTCTTTTTAGTTTCCTTGGCCAAATAATAGCATGGTAATACACGACTTGAACGAAATGGGAAAGCAGCTATTAAACAAACACGTTTTAATATAGACTGCAGTAGGAAAAGCATTGACTCTGTGCATGTTCAAATCAAGTTGTGAAATATACTGGACAACTAGATTTTTGCAAATACTTGCAGATTCCAATCGGACAGAAAGCAGAGAAGGTTGTGGTTTTGAATGTCTGAGAGAACCTTCATTTGCATGGAAACAAATCTGACATGTTTGTTACAGTTCCTAACTATACAATTTTTTAATTTATCCAAGTAGTTGCAAATAATAAATAAATACTGAAAGCACTGCTTAACTAATTAGGTAAGAGGTCCTTATGAAGAAGATTAGAGCAACATGTTCTCCTGAGTACATTGTGAATAAGAGAGCAAGCAATAAATTTACTGAGGGTTTAGGTTAGATATTTCCATAGTCAGACAGATTCTGGGTAATTTATTTTAGTATGAAATACTTCATTATGAAGACTTTTAAAAACATGTTAGGGAAATGTCTGTTAGAAATACCTTGCATAAAGCTGATATTGCCTTGCAACAGAAAATCGGACTAGATGACTAGTAGATCTCTTTTAGCTTTGTTATCTGTGATTGTAACAAAACAAAGCAGTACTACCTGGTTTGGGAGATCTTTGCTTGGACCAGCGTCAGGTGGTATATAAATTAATACTATATAGAGTCATTTTTATTTGTGTGCTTATGTATCAAAACAGAAAATACATTATGGTTACACTCTCTGCACACATTGAAAAGCCTGAAAAATGCTTCAAACACTGGTAGATGCTGCCAGAGGGGCTGTTGAATTTCCTGACTTGGAGATATTCCAGATTTGATTGGGCAAAGCCCCATGCAACCTGATCTATGCTGACCCTCTGCAGAGCAGGCATTGGAACAAGTGGCTTCCAGAGGTTCTTTCCAACCTTTATCGTCCTATGATGCTATGATTTGAAAGGGCATAGTAAAGTAGTCCTCACTTTGTTTCATCTTCTGATGTCTGAGTATGAAGAATCTCATATGCTACAAGGAATAGAGATAATATTGCATGCAATCGCATATTTCGTTTCTAAATGTGAAGTATTAAGTCAGGCAAATGTTCATTGGAAACTTGGCTCAAGTAGTATAACATTGTGTTAGTCAATGCATATTGACCTTAAAATATTTTAGACAGAATTTCATGTTCATGTTATTAGGTATTATCTTAGTAAACTATTATTTTGTTAAAACCCTATTTGTTAACAAATGACCTGTTTGTTTGTTTTAGACATGCTAAAATAAGCAATTTTTAATGGGGTTAGAAAGGCTCCTGTCTTCAGGTAGATATTCTTGCATCACAGGCACCTGCAGTTGTTCTTATTTGTATGTGGTTTAATGAATTTGGTTTTTTGTTTTTTTACTGGATGAGTAAGAACTTGCTTCAATGAAACAGTGATAGCAACTAAATCATCACAACAGTTCTAATTGTGGGGAGAGGCAAGTGGAGAGTGTAGAAATGATGACTTGGAAAAAAAAAATAATCATCCATATGAGGCAATCAGAACAAAGCAATGGTTCTTGGCACAGTTTTTTTGAGAGTGGTTTGCACCGTAGATGGTACACAGCCTGTAGAAGTGCTTTGTTCTGGGACCAAAGTAATAACTCATTACAACTGAAGAGACTTTTCTTATCATTTTATAGAGGATAAAGACAAAACCCAAACATGCTATGTATTTAATCCATCTGTCCATACAGGAGAATGAATGGGAGAAGATATTATTTAACAGGTCATTTTCATCTGAAAGTGTAGTATTGGCTAACTTGGTGTTGAAATACCATCTACAAATACATTCTTTACCACGTAAAGAAAAGGATGTGGAAAAAAAATGAAGTAGCTTTAAAGGAACCACAGAAAACATTGAAAAAATTGCATTAACATAAGAGATTTAAAGAGTATGATTCAATCAGCTTCTCTAAAAGAAGACTGAAAATGCGATTTGATCAAGAAGTCAACTTCTTTTCAATAACAGATATTTTTAGTGTCTAATCTAGCAAAGAAAACCAGAGCTGGAACCTGAGGACAGCCAGATTCAAACTGGAATTGTGTTGGAGGTTGGGAGAGGAAGTAAGAGCGAAAATAATTTACAAAGGAAACAATCTCAGGAAAAATAGTGGAATATTAGGTATTTTTCACTTCACAGTGCCTTCAGAATAAGTCTTCCAGGAACATAAGGTTAAGTTGAACACAGAATATTGGAGTCAAAGAATTATTAAGTCAAAGATAATGGTCTGTGGTAGAGGTAGAAAATTATTTCTCCCACCTTCCAGATATTCACACAGAACAATAAGGATTGCATCAGTCCCATGCAAGAAGTTGAAAGTGGCTTTAGTCTTTCACATATTCTGAAATGGAAGTAATTCTTGTTCCAGGAAATCTACAGAAGAGACTGAATTTATGAATAAAATCAGGGGAAAGAAATGCCATTTTCTACCAAAATACACATGAAGAAATAATTTTGCTAGAAAACTTTTGGAAAAATTTTACCCTTGCCTTTCTTCCCTCTTCCCCTCTATAAAACATAATATAACTCTCTAAAAGATAGATTCTTTCTGTTGTACTGATCTGGAAGAAATATTTAGGGTTGGTTTTGGGCTTTTTGTGTGTGTGTGTGTGTGTATTCTGGGAAACTAAAACAGATCTGAAGTAACTTACTGAGTTCATTGCCGTCATACAGTCAGCAACTTTGAGATATGCAATTTATTGTGCCCACCACATTCTCCTTACAGACACCATCTAGATCATAATTTTGAATGCAATTTCATTGTCTATTAAAATAATTTTTAATCAAAAAATAAAAAAAAAATCCTTTTAAGCCTATGTAGTACTTCCTGACTGTTCTTAAAATACTATTACTTGCAACTATACTGTTTGCTCTCCATTAGCATCCTTTTTGAAAGACAAGGATCAAGCAGGGCATCTAATATAGCAGTTCATTTTACAGGACACTCTAATGAACCCTTTAAGGATGAATGAAATAACCCACGTATAAGGGATGTATTTCCTTCAGAAGCTGCACTCACAGACTGTCATAAATCCCTCTGAAAAAAAGACTTAAGAATTATAAGTCTTTTGCGCAAATCCTTACATGAGAAGTTTGTGTCACAGATAGAGTGACACACTTGATTCGTAAGAGACAAGTAGCAATATGTTTATTGATATAAAACAGTGATTTAACAAAGTTTGATAGTAAATGTGACAGTGGTTTAACATGATTTGATGGCAAGGTACACTTCATTATTTACTGCATAGAGGACAGGGTTAGACAAAACTGTCACTTAGACCCTTCCATTAAGTCATGAAGTCCAGAAAGGACTCCCTTGTGTTCTGAACTCCTTCTCAGAGGGGAGTTTAGGTGCAGCTGGATCCAGACTTAGTCCCAGACTTGGTCAACAGTTTGCATCTGAAGGATTATGTATGTGCAATCAATCCTTTACATCACTTAGCTAAGATTTCAAAGTTTCAAGGCGCTTATTCCCAGTTCACTTATGGAGTATCTGATGTGATAAGGATTCTCAACATTCAGGAGTAACCTTGAGAGGCATCCTTACTCCAGGGGAGATCCTGGAGTGCAGCCTGCTGCTGTGCAGGAGAGATCAATGGGCCCTGGGCTGTCCACCATTTATGGAGTAAGCTGCATTTCGGTTGGTGCATGCTCAACTAGCCCTCCGCTGTTGAGCGAGATTTATGACCCTTAGCTGTTGTGTTGTTATCTGTCTCCCCAGAGTCCAACCTAAGCCAGATGCAGCCATCATGACCACCACTGGCAGCTCTTGCTTAAGCAGAAAGGAGGTGGGGGCAGAGCACACCATCACAGTGGCAAAGAGGAGGAAGGTACCATGAATATCCTACTCCTCCCAGTCAAAGCCTCAGGGTGCTGAAATCTCCCCGCACCACCTTGAGCAGAAACCATCAACCTCAAGACCCAGACGACCCCTGAGTGATTATAACATTCAAGAATATTTGTACTAGGAGGTTGATGTTTTGCATAGCACCTTAAATGGTATTATTGAGGTATTCCTGTATTAATTTGGACTGTAAATCTTAGCACTATTGTAACTGGGCTAACAACTACCATGTGTTATAATTTGAACAGAGTATTATGATTTTAATTACACTACTAGTATATTCTTGACTTTCCAGACTATGCTGTCTCTATTTAGCCCATAAGACAATTTTGTGTGCAATAACTTTCTTAAAATTCAAATACTCACATGAAGAACTTTCCACTTATATACTATAACAAGGTTCAGAGAGGCATACTTATGACTCTTATGATGAATCAATGATGGGACTGTTGGGTATTAATATTGCTGTGTTTCATCAGATTCAGCTTTACTGTTTATATTTGTTTACATGATTCTATACTGCATCCATTTAATACAGTTTATATTTGTTTGGTTGAGTTTTTAAAATCTTTTTATTTAAGGAAGTTCAAATATGGTTTGTAAATGTGTGTCACTGGTAAGCTGCCATACGGTAGTTAAATCCGAATGACTAAAACCAATGACTTTAGTAATAATCCATTTGTAATTCTTCAATACCCTGCAATACGCAAAGTATTTAATTTCCTTTCTCCCTCTAACCTCATTGCCAATGGAAATCCAAATTAAAGGGAGAATAAGAAGAATATTGACCTTTTCTCTTCAAGTAATACCAACTAATTATGACACTTTCTAACCACTTAATCGATGTATTGTAAGATAATTGGTCTCTGCAAGGATCTGGATGTATTTTGCTGCAGGTGAAATTATTTAATAACTACGGATTACTTTAATTGTGACACTTTAAGTTCTTGATATGTCTGAGCTGAAATACAGCCCCTAGACCATGGACAAGGAGTAGAGGCAGAGGTCTCAGCAGAGGCTGGACATGGCAATTGCAGCCCATCAGAGTACTCAGGGCCACAACATATATTTAAGCTATATGACAAAAAATATGCCAAGTAATGCTGACTGTAGGCAAGTGGAAACTTTAATTAGCTGATCTTTAAATTTGTATCTTATTCCCTGCAGAATAAGTTCTAATCCTTAAAGTGTTTTGACATTTTTATGATGAGAACTGCATTTCTTTTGCTGGCATGGTAATCTGTATTTCATTTAAAATGATCATCTATATTTGCTCATTGTTCCTTTTGCTGAATTTAATTAGAATGTTGCCAGGATTGGCTAAAGGCTGTTTTTGAGAGGGAATTTGTAAGACAAGCTGTGGCATACTGGAGAAATTATAACCTTGGGCTTTTTTAAATTAAGTGAATGTGAAGGGTAAAAATTAAAAGTGTGTTGTGAAAGTAATAATCCTACTTCACACAGAGAAATTCATAAACTAAAATATTATGCAAGTCTTGTTAAAAGTTATAGCAGAGTAGTGTAGTCTTACTACTTCTACTGCATTGCTCTGTCCTTCAGCAATTCCAGTAATGTAACTGAGCATTTTGAGTCTGCAGAGAGTTTTGAATTAGAAAGTTGGTAAACAAACAAAATGTGTAATTGTAAACCTTCTTTCTGTAGAAAAACTATTGCTAAGGATCCTTTCAAATTCACATTTGACCGAACTGTTAGAGCTGTTAGCCTTTACATTAGAGGACAACACAATACCATTGCAAGTTAAACACTGATTTTTTCAGGCTATCTCTACTTCTATCCACTGAACAGATTTTATTCAGGGTTTCATTTTTCCTCTGTAATTACAGCACAGAATCCAGATGCATCACAGGAACACAAAATTATCTGAATAAGTAAGTTTGCCACTCTCCTGAGGTGACTGACTAATGGATCAGGTGAATATGATTTTGAAATTTAAAGTAGACTGTTCTCAATTCATTTGCCAAAATTTTATTCTCACCAGTACACATAATGGCAAATTCCCTTATTTTTTTTCAACATCACTGAAAGTCAAGATTATGTAGGCCCTTTTCCACAACTGGAATGCTGTGGAGTGGACAACCACAGGAGCTTGGGGAGAAAAAAGCATCTCTTGGCATGGCATACAGCTCACCAGAATATTTTGACCTGCAGAAGATATCGTCTTACTATTGCTAAGAAGATGTGAAAATTTTAAGAGATCTACAGATCATACAGGAAAGAGATTATTGTGCATCATATGAAAAGAGACAGTTGAAAGTGTGAAGGTGTATCACAATATAAATCTCTTAGAGTAATTCATAGGTTGCAGCTTTTGAATGCAATTGGTGAATTTCCTAGAGATGTTTTAGATGGTACCATGAAAATCACTGGAATCCTCTGGCAGAAGCCACCTTCAGATGTTTATATTTCACAACACTACAAAATACAGACCACCTAAAGAGAGCAGTCATTAATATCAGGTCTATATGGAAGCAAGAATGGGCTGTCATGGCAAAATCAGAAGAGGAGCTCCCAGAGCTCTTAGCTGTGGTCCCCAGAGATGCTTTTTCCAATGACAGGATAAATACCTCACTATCCCCTCATCAAAAAAGTTGAACTACCTTCTTAGACATTCCAAAGTTATTTTTGAGAATTTTGACACCTGGCAGTCTGTTTAGGGATGGTCAAAGTCAGAGAGGACACATGTCAAGGGCACTTTTTACCCAAACTTCTCATTAGGGTGAAGAACAAGCTCATGTTTCCCTTCTGCCACCCTTGTGCTGAAACCTGCCAGGCCCTCTGCACCTGCAGTGACAGAGAAGCCTTTGGGAGCACTTGGTGTTCCCTGCAACTGAACTGGAGAAGGGGTACTGGGTCTGCGATGCATCTGGAGTCTGACATTTTGAACAGAGGGATAACAGCCTTTTCTCAGATTATATAAAAATATATCAATATCAGAAGTAAAAAAGCTTCAGGCTACCCAGCACAGAAGCTGACAAAAAAGTCAAATATATGAAAAATTACTGATTCTGCTCTATGACGAGAGCCTGTTAAGGAAAAAAAAAAATGACAAAAACCACAGAATGTTGAATCGACAGATAGGTTTTAAATTGTTAGTGGAGTAAATTTGGTCAGTGGTCCAGTCTTTCAAAACTGCCGCTGCAAAATCCCTTCTCACGATTTCAACTAGTATGAAAGTTTAATCCATGAATATCTACTTGCAGCCTTGCTGAAATCTCGGCTTTGTTCTGTACACTATCACCTGTATTAGTGCCCCCCTCTCTGAGCCAAGGCATTAATAGACTTCCAAGCATCATCATAAATTTTTCTACTAGGTCTGTCACAGTAAGAACAGACAAAAGCCGGTTTTAGCAAAACGCTGATCCGTGTAAGGTATTGTATCACAAGTTTTTATAAGGGCCATAAAGAATTGTTACTCTATATGTTATTCCACATTTTCATTATGCAAAATATTTTAAACTATATAGACTGTTATTGCAAAAATCTGTGATTCTGTTTCAGTAAATGAGTTTACAGAAAAAAAGTATATAATACAGATCTTTTAGGAAAGTTGGTAACCTAAACATGGACTTCTGACAGCATTTGTGTTTCCTCACTGTATCTGAGACCTCTTCAGGTGTTGGCAGATATGAAATGAACCAGTGGGAAAATTTTGTCCTTATAAAGTGGCAGTTACAGATAAGCAACTTGTCCACAATATCTACATTACCTAAAATAGTTGAGTTACCTGTGTTAGGTGAAACCCACCACTTGCTTCTTTGGAAAAGCAGTTGTAAAAATAATTGAAAAGTAAGTGCCTATTCTTATTAGCATCAGTAAGAAAGTAAATTAATGGAAAGTCTTTTAAAGGTTTCTGGGAAGACTTTAAATTGGATAGGCTTTCTGTCACTTTTAAACACAATGAATGTAGAATTGTCATAAGAGACTGTATATATAAGGGCAGTAAAAATTAAGTTCTAGATACTTTTTTCAATTGCTATGAGCACAGATATCCTTTCCCTATTACTTCAATAGTTTTTAATGTTCAATGGGAAAGCTGCAGGTGCTTGGTCTAGCATATGCTACTCACACGTCCAATAATTCACCAAAGCACAAGGCACCTGAAGTTAGAGCTGACCTTCTTTTTTTCTATTGTAATAACATTTAAATAAGACAATGTCAAGTTCCTGGAATGAAAATGTCTTTCAGAAGCAAGTTGTGGTAAATTATTTCTGAGATGGTGTCAGAGTTATGACTTGTTTTCCTGAAAGATTTCTCGGGAGTTTGCAGCATGAAAACAGCTCTGCCATAAACCTTCTTCATGGATACCAAAAGTTGGTCATCTGTTCTCAGCTTCATAGCACCCTTTGAAGGCAGATGCCTAGGAAGTTGTCTTTCAAAAAAAGCAGGGCTTTTTTAGGAAGGTTGCATGGATGACTGCCTGAGAAACCTCACCTTGAGAGAATTTTCTGGGTGGAGTCTGTTCATGTTGCTTATGATGCTGAACAACAGTAATGGTGAAAATGGACTACTCCATTATCTTGTGAACCTTCCTCATATGTTCAGTGATGCAAACCTGTTGAAGAATAACTGAACTATGGGACAAAATTAAATTACTCATCCTTCAGCTGCTGCAGTTATTTGTTCTATGTTCCTAACTCAAACCTGGCCACGGGCTATGGTGTAAAAAGCATTATGGAATTATAATGAAATTTCAATAAATTTTTATTGGCTCATTTTAGTTCAAAAAATGCTCTTATCATGACTTGATCATTTCAGCCACTTTGAAAACAGGAAAACATGCATGCAGATTAGTGTCGATAAAAGTCTGATTGCTTTCTGAAGCTGTTTCTGTTCAGTGTTTGTGAAACTCTAAAGAAAACCAGCATTAGTAACCTACATTAATGACACATCATGTAATGAACTTATTCTAACATGGATAAAAATGGAGCTGGTTTTATGTAAAGAAGAACCTCCAGAAGTAACTGCCAATCCTAGTTCATTTTAAAAAACCCCACATACTTCAATACATATTCCCACACATATACATATACATATGTATATAGTCAATACATATTTCCATATCAATTTTCCTTGAAATATAGAATCTATTTTTTAAATTTAGAGAAAGCTCAAAACTTTCACCTGTATTATCAACATTTTCTGATACTAAGACTACTTTTAATAAAATTTAAAGCCTGAAATAAGAGAATATGTAGGTTTACGTGCATAGACTATGTATATGATGTTGTAAAAAGTAATTGTAAGGAAGGAAAAAGTGAATGCTGAGCAGAAAACTCACTCTGTGGGATGAAATGTATACACTAAAAGTGGAATGAATATTGCAAAACTAATATTGACAGTACTGAAATACAGGTAAGTTCAGTGATCAGGTAAAATGAGTTGTTTATTCCACATTGTCATTCTAAAAGATCATGAAAAAGCTCAAAGCAAAATCAGATGTTCTTTTTTCTACTATTTTTTTCTACTATTACCTTTAGCAGGTAATGCTTTACTGGATGCTTCAACTGCAGTCCACTCATCTAAAACAAAATTTATTTCTACTATGATAGCTCAAGTGACTTGTCAGCCTAGTATTTCTAACAAATACTTATTACAGATGTCTTTTGTGCCAGAGACAGTTGTAGTCTTTGCAATTCAAGGTTGTAGGCTGACAGGCATGACCTCTTGCAAAAGCAAATAAAAGAAACATCTGTCCTAGGGCAGAATTTGATCTTTTGGCCTTGTGTAGCACAAACAAAATTAAGTAAGGAAAATGGAGTCCAGATCCAAGTTTCCAGGCACATACTGAAAGAATGGTAAATAAAAATAAACCAGAAAAGATGTAGAGGAAGAAAAAATGATGGACTTTCAAACTAGTAATGAGCGACATAATTCGGTGCTATTTTCTCAGTCTTATTACCATATTTTATGATGAAGGGGAATTAATTTGCAGTTCATTTTATCTTTTAAAAATTGTCATAGAATATTGATACTCATCATAGACTATAAATAGCAGATATCATCTACCTTAGTGACCTTTCCAATGTTCTTAATTTCTACTGGTTAAGCATACTATGTGTCTACTGATTATAACATTACTAACCCATGAAAAACGGGAAGAAACTATTCTACTTTAATTTTAAAGTGTCAGAAGACTGTGGAAGCTGAAAAGGAAGCACTCTATTCTCAGTTTATCTTTCTTCTATGTTTGTCATAGAGACAGCTTTAGATGATCAGTCTTGTCCTCTGCTTTGTTTTGGTAAACCATGTACAGCATCATTCAATTATATATTAATTCAATTATGTATTAATTGAATAAATATATAATATATAATTTTTTCAACTCTTGAATTTAAATTTATATGTTGTCTATTAACAAGCATAAATATATCATCTTTTGTGTCACCTTTGCTTCTGAAGGTTAATATCAAGCATAAAAGATAATTACTGTGTTTTGGTGTAAGTTCATAAGCATTGCTCATGTTCCTGACACCTGCTTGTTGTATACCAGAGTTTCCAAAGCTCTGTGCATTTGCCTGCAGTCCCAACAGGAAAGAAATCATCATTGATAGATCATCATTGCAATCTAGGATGAGTTTTAAATAGGTTCTCATATAAAAAGGCAATAAATTTCCAAGGTCTCTCTTAATACAATATATCTTTGTAAATCTAGAGCTGAGACTCAGCAGAGGGGAAGGCAGCAATCATTTTAACCCTCTGTAAATCAGCAAAAATTATTTTTGTAAAGCCTTTAATCCCAGCAAGCCATTTAACATTTAAAACTTCCCTAAATATCCCAGGGCATTAACCACACTTTCACAACACTTACCCAGAAACAGATTTTTCAGCTCTACATTACTATGAGTCAGTTTTATTTTCTTAGCAATGACCTGACTGGTAGTGGTATGAATTTACGAATTTATATAGGTTTCACAGAGATTAAAATTTTTTATAAACCATATTCAAATGACATGAACATTGGATTTGGAATCAGATGTTCCTGAGCTATGTATGATGATCCATGAAGGGGTAAAAATGGTCTGAGAGAAGGATCTTGAGATGAACTCTGTATCTCTCTCAAAACAGAGATATTTATTTCATTTGTAGCATGTAATAGAATTAAACTGTAATACCCAGAGTCAGTCCATCTTCAGCTGTAGCTGAATTCTGTTACAGATTTTGTTATGTGGTAAAATGTTGGAGCATAAGTGATGAGGAAAAAACAAAAATAGCTGCATGCTCTAAGCATTTCTTGTTCTAACAATGGGTCTCACTTGAAAAAAAAAGATATCAACAGTGCATTATCTTCTCCGGTCCCACAATTTATTTCTTTTACCTACCTCATCCTTATCGGTTTCATCCCATTCTCCTTATTATTTCCATTGCCTCCTCGTTCTCTTATGACTCTGGAGCCGCTTTTACTTCATAGCCACCCCAGAAAGCTCCATTTCAGCGTTCATACTGCCACAGTTGATCTAACACCGGTTAGGTCAAAGAGGCAAAAGAGTTATTGAAAGACCTGCTCAATTTTGGAAAGTTTCTGAAACAGAAGACTGGATGGTTTTTGTGTGCATGTTTTCTTTCCACATTTTCCATTAATTAATAGATTTCTTTTCATCATTAGTGAGGCATTAATTTCCAAGTCTGATTAGTGAGAAGTCTTTTTCAGCATTAACAACTTTTATTCCGAGACAGCACAGTCATTTGCTGAAGGTCTTTGCTCTCTTGGAGAAAATAACAATTAAAAAAAAAAAAAGTAGGTAGGACAGTAAATTTCAGACTGCCTTGAATGACAGTTTAATGTAAGAAATTCTTGGCATTCCACTGATATCATTATTGTTTGCCTCTTCCATCCAAAAAGAAAAAAAATCAAGTTTGATATAATTAAAGAAGCAATCCCTGTCAAAGATAAGGTTTTGTAATGAACCAGTATGAAGAACTGCAGGCAGATTTGTCATGCATTAAATAGTTATTGAAAATGTCAAACTTACTAGCGCTAAATCCAGGATTTGAACATGAGTTCCTGAGTAAGATCCTGAGTTGAAAGAAAGAACTAAGATAACACTTACTTACTTCAGAAAAAATATTTTTGAGAAACATTTTCTTAAAACTCTCTGTCTTTAAATGTGTCCCAAGTATGAATGCTTTCCAATTAAACTCATAAGATTTTCCTTTTATCATGTTTTCTTTACAAGTCCAAAGTAGAAAGCTAACAGGAACATTTCTTCTAGTGTTGCTTTATATAAGGAATTCCTAAAATGCTTCTGAGAAAAGTATATTAATTTCAAGTAAACTCTCAAACTTGAAATATTAGAGTAATTTAAAATGATTACATGATTAGGGTCCCAGTTCTGCATGCGCTTTGACCTGCACATGTGGAACTCTGCAGTTTATGCCCATTATTAATGTTTGGCAGAAATACCATTATTGCATGTGGGTAAGACTATTCTATGCTTTCTTTGACACAAAATCAATAGGCAGAATAAAAACAACATAAAGAAAATGTTGAGATTGTTCATTCTGTTAACAGTTCTCCTCAGAACAACATTCCGTTTCAGGATTCAGATTGATTGATGGCAGTTTCCCCTGAATCAGATCTTAAAATTATCTCACTTCTCTGATTTTTGTCAGCTAAGCTGCAATAAATAGACAAAATTGTACGAGATTAGACAAAAATATCTACTAAAGACGTTAATAAATTTCTGGGAATGAACAGGCACATTATTACTATAATGATATACTATGACTTTTGCAATGAAATTGTTTTTGAATGTTACGGGTATATTTGAAGCTAAAAATGGCAAGAAAACTTGAACTTTTTCAAAGTCCCAGTGATATTGTTCATTATATTAATTTCTAACATGTTAATAGCTTTGACTTCAGGAAAATACATATGCATATAAAGTCACCCATTTGCTTAAATGTTGTTACATTGAAACTTTCCTGTGAAATAGACATTTATAAGGTCAGTGTACTTAATGTACATAATGTTTAGCTTCAGATGACTTCTTCCAAAATACACAAGGATGTTGGTTGGTGTCAATTTGTGTTTCAAGGTGGGAAAGTCATACTTTGGATGCACCATTAAAAATTCAACACATGCAACCTTTAATTCACTCTGACGAATGTCTATAAGGGGGCATGGAGGAACCATAAAACTGCAAGGGTTCACTTATAGTGTAAGTGCAACCTTGATATTATAAACTCAACCTCATTCTTGAAGCTGAAATTTCACATAAACAAGATATACACGAAAACTTGCAGATGTGCTGACATATGCTCTTGTAGTCCCCAAATGCTCGGGTTTTCCTTACCCATAGCTGCATCGCAGACCCAACATGCTCCCTGCCAGGCACATCGCTGCACTGTCCCTTGGGGTGATCCCTGCTCCTCTGGATTCTTCCTTTTGGTTAAGTCTAACTCAGATGGTCTTGGTGGTTTCTAAGCAGATCCTTGGTGACCTTTTTCCAATTTAATCTAAGCAATCAGGCTGTTTTACACCATTAAATGGTATTGCTCTGCCGAGGGGTCTGCAAACTTTTCCCCAAAAAGGCAGGCCTTGAATGTTTGATTTTTCACAAAGAATAAAAATCTCTATTTGTTCACCTTTAACTCACTAGTGTTCGGGTTTTTTTGGGAGAGATTATGATTTGTATGATCTAACCTAGTGTAACCAATGTGTCCAGTGAGAGGCTTCAGTACCAATTAATTCCTTTTCATACCTCAGATTCAGGGCCTTCATCTGTGCCACTTGAGCTTTTTCTTTCATGTTCCCTTTACTTTTTTTGCCCATAAGAGTGAATCATACACAATGCTTTTCTTCTTTGTAATCGGGATAATCTTGAAAACGCAATTTGAAGATTTTGGTATCTAATTTCTGCTTTCCATTTTCCTGTCAGACATAGCAATTTTTCAAAACCTTACCTTACAGTGTTCTTTAATTCCCTGACTGAGATATATATATATATACATTCGTTCAATTGCAACACAGAGTAGTCACATTTTAACGTCGCAAACTACAGAGAGACTTGTAGACAATGAAGCAGGAATACGATGTATTAATGCCAGATTTCTGGGCTTTTCTTCATTCTCTCTGTTCCTGTCAACATGCCTTGTCAGAGCTTTGCTGGAAAACAGAAATCTGAAATCTATTGTCATGTACAGACTTGAAACACTTGAAGACTTCTGATGTACTGTGTATGAAAAATTATTTTTAAGCATTCTCCAGTGTGCGTGATTTTCATCAGTCTAAAAGCTATGGAACAAAGAACTTTGATAAAACATGCACAAAGATCTGACCGCATTCATTTAAATTCATCTATTTTAACCAATTCATTTAGGACTTCAGTTTATATATGCTAGAAACATAGAAAAACAAAAGATCATGTATGAGAACCTTTAAAAAGTAATATATCTGTATCCAATACAAATTCACAGTTTTAGGTTCAATGTAAAATCATGTTGTCTCAAGATGTACAGAGAAGAGAAAATTAAAGGAACATTACTAGTTCCTTAGCACTGTAGGATCTTCCTTTCTAAGCATTACTCACTTGTCTATTACTTAAATGACAAGTATGAAGAAGCAATTTGAGCATTGTCTTCTGCTGCATTTGGTGTACAGATCTCCTTAGTCTGTAAACTACAGTCTTGCTGTTATTTATGTTTTATCTTGCTTTATTTTATTTTATTTTATTTTCGCTTTCTTTGGAATATCCTGTGCAGGAGTCCTTATTCCTTGTTGACATCTATGTCATGGCATTATGACAAACTCTTTGTTCCATACTTTTCTTATTATGTCTCCTCTTCCACTGACAATGACTACTTAAATTGCTATGAATTACTAAATATTTTTCTGCTGTTCCTAAGCTTGTTGCAAAGGGGAAAATATATTTAATAATGTATAGGAAAGAAAGCAGGCTTTTGGAAGCCCAGCTTAAGACAGGTTTGAGTTTTTACTGTAAATTCACATTTTCTGCCACATGTAATGTGTTGCTCTGAAGGAGATGCAGTCTTCTCAGAATCTACCCTTTAAAAGGACTCTATTGATCAGCTCCTCCATTTTTTTTTAAAGGTTCATAGCTTATCCTCTGCTTACTAGGGAGCTTTTCTTCTCCAAGGGGAAAAGTTCTAACTAACAGCTAGAAATAACAGTGAAAGAGTCCGCTAAGCTCACAGCTGCTTTGCTTGCAGCTTCTGTCCATCCCCACCTGCTTCCCTGCTGTCCTCCTAGCTATTTTGGGGTTTTTACCATAGTGGGAAGAATTTGAACTTTTTCTGCATCTTTCAGGGTCTGCTTCTCTGTCATGTCTAACAATCATGAGCTGATTAACCAGTTTTTTACAAGGCTACTCAAAGCATATCATCCTGTCATCGTTTCTCATTGCTTTATGGCTCCTTTGCTGTTGGCTTTGATGAGTTGGTTACCTAAACATCTGGGTTCTTAGTAGCTCCTGTTTTGCTCATGGAGGCACTTTTTCAAGCTCCTGTTTCCACTAATAGGAATATAGGTCATTTCAGTCCTATGTGGCTAATGTATCACATTTTTTTTCTCTCTTTATGAAAGTGTCTATTTGGACCTGCTCCATGTTTCCTTTCATGACAGTGATAGATTTTATTCTTAATTAGGATATTAGTCTCCCACTTTTTTTTTTAATGTACTTTATGCCTATGTACTTCATAGTCTTGATCTCTATAGGAATTCCTCTGTGTTTTCAGTATCCATGCCCTGCTGGAGGGGTTTGATTACTTCCATATCTAAGCATCACTGTTTATAAAGCAAACGGTGACCTACTGCAGTATGTCTGGTGGATACTGGCATTCTGTCAAATGAATAACTTGAGGATTGTTTTGAGGAAAATTTGTGTAGTACCATGCAGCTACCCGGATCTCTGTCTATACATTCACCACATGCTGACTACACATTAATCAGCTAGTTTTACCCCTTGACATGGAATCTTTGGTTAGCACAGATTGCTTAGAGTGACTCACAGAATATCGATATAGATCCACTCGAAAGACAGTTTACTTTTAAAGAGAAGAAAAGTTACTGTAAACAGTAGGTACTGTTTTTTATTCACTCATTTCCAATCTCTCTCTTTTTATTTCATTTTTTTCCCCCAGGCATCTGTATTCTATTTCAGAAGCAACTGAAAAGAAGTTGGAAATATTGTGATAATAATAAATACTGTAATAATAGTTCTGCATTAAATGAAAAAAAGGAGCAGAAATGTATCATCTCTGGTTATCACAAGACAAAACTTTCTATTCTTAAGTGACTGAGCACAAATAAACCTACTCCTGATCAGTGACTTCCATGCACATTTTTTGAAAAGCAGTGGTTAGTAATGAGTAACTTCCTACCGACTCCTAATAAGACTGCAAATTGCCAAAATGGTATCACAGATGCCTAAAATTGTGAAGACACAGACAGTACTTTCAGGCAGAAAGCTTTAGAAATAATATTAGGAAAATAATTCCAAAGAGATAAATCTGGTCTTAATACTCTTTGAAAGCTGAAAGAGCACTTGGGTATCTGAATTTTTGATTATTGTTTTTCATTCATTTTCAGCCTAGGTTATTTTTTTCTCACTATTTAATTTCAGACTTCTGTGAACATAGTAAACCCAAATACTTTGTCATGAAAACACTTTGTTTTAGAAAAGTAATCATTGTATTCACCTCTGGCTTCTCATTACTCTGTAGGAAGCAGAAATTTTATTCCAAGGCTCAATGGAATTCTTTGGTTCAAAATTTTGTGACAATAAGCACAGAACTTCCAGCTGCCAAATTCATGACTACAAGTGTCTCAGCTCAACAAAAGGGAATATGACATGCCTGAGAACCTGGCATGTGGTAACCTATGGCTCCCTGCAGCAAGGCCAATCACAGTAAATTAGGCTTGAAGCAGAGTTTCTTGAGGCTTGACCCCTCACAGGGGGATAAGTAATGATGCAGCACTGCTGACTGAAACGCTGGAACAGTGTCGACTTTGCATTGACACAAGTTTGGGATCATATCAATGAAAATGACATACATTGTTTTTTTGTAAAAGTATACCATTCTCACTTTCAGCATCGATGCAGTACATACAGTTATATTGTAGCTGACCAGTCTAGCCCAACATCCACATCTCTTTTTTTTTAAACTCTTCCTGAGTAGCAGTAATTGCTAAAATGAGGATTTTTCTTTCCATGGATGTTGTTTTACATTTGTCTAAACTCAGTTTCATCTGTGTCTTACTTGACAACATGTTCAGTATCATGTTGATACTAGCCATTGTCTTTACTGTGCTCAATACTGCAGTATCTTAAGAAGACTTTGGTACTTTCCTAATTAGGCTATATTTTTCATTCTTCCTGAGCTTATGTAGAAAACAGCAAGGCATAGTAAATTATTTTGTTGAGATATTTATGCCAAATTTAACATTATAAATGTCCTAGTCACTCATAAACATTTATGGGAAATGGTTTATGGGAGTTGTGTTTCTCTGTTAGATACATCAGAAATAATCTCTGCTTTGAAATTGGAGATGTCACACTAAAATCTCACAGGCTTTTAATACCTTAGGAATGGAAGTCTGCAGTCTCTCCCTATTCCCCAGTATTTTTTTCAAACAGAAGTAGAGGTTACTCTGAGCTGGGCTTTGTCCCAGCTTTCTGTGTAACATTACTTGTGAAGGCAACAGCCATTGACAACAGACATAACAAAGGATGCAGACTTGCCACTTCCCTGGAGATCAACTGTGGTTTTGGTCTGGTAACTGACTTGGACCTTGAAAGGCCCACACAGTTACTAGTCCTTGGGAAAGACTGTTTTGTGATTTATACAAACACAGAAACTTTGCTAGCAGCAGTCCTGTTGTTTTCTCCCAAGTTCATGGTGAAATAAAATCCTCTTACAGTCAAAATCTTCTTACAGGCAAGAGAAACACACCATATGCACACTATGAAGTGAAAAAATTATGGTTACTCTGATTAATGTTTTAATGGTCTAATAATGTTTTAATAGTCTAAATGTTTTAATAGTCCAAATGATCTAATCACTACAGAAAAGTCTCATTAGTATCATAGTGAAAATCATTATACAAAAAGCCCTCCTGCATAAAAAACTTCTTTTTCTGTTGTTATGCTCACACTTCTCTCTGTCTTCAGGTTTATACTTCAGTCTTCCTCTAGAAAAATGGGATGAGGTAGGTCGTCAGTCTTTACCATTATCCCAATGTCTTTGACGGGAGGAATGCAATGTTCATTATAGAGAGGTTTCATTCTCGAGCACACTGGAAATTATTTTTATAAATCCTCTCAGCACCGTCTACTTCCTTCTTATTGTTTCCCCACTGAAAACTAGCCTCCCCACCGTTGGTTGACACCAAAGGTTCACGTTATACGGTGATTTGTCTATATGTTATTCCCAGAGTTTAAGGCAAGATAGTTTAGACAAGTGGCACTTCACCACTAGAAATTTCTCAAAACAGTTCAGGCTAAGGTAAGCTTACACAAATCCTGGGACTTCGCACTTGTCACATCAACACAAAGCCTTTTTGACTTTTGTTTCTTGAGTGCAGTCTCAACATTGCAGATACCACTGGTTCTGCAGGTAGGAAAGGCAGTGTTGTTTGAAAAGCAGTGAAGTATCGTCTCATTGGAAAAGACCAGATATTGAAGGACATTGTCTTGATCTAATCACATTGCTTCTCCTTGGGCTTCAATCCAAGACTTTCTGCTGGTGACTTAGAGACAGTGTGACATAAAGGACTGTGGTATACTAGAGACCTCTCTGAGACATTTTAAAGACCTGTCCCTCAAAGGGAGGGATCTTAAAATTTTTAAAATTTATATACTTATAGTGGAAATTATTTTTTTTCCCCCAAGATTGGCTTCTGTGTCTTTCAGTCTGGTGTCAGTTCTATATATTTCTTCTTGAAGTGATAAAAAAATGAAAAAAAAAATGCAGATAAGGCCTTTCTAGATTAGATTTTCAAACTTTCATCAAGGTAAATAAAGTAGAAAGTGTACATTTTTTTCATGTGAGGTGTTTTCTGCACTTTGAAGGGGGGCAGGGATTCATGTTGTATATAAGGATAATCTCGTTATTGGTAAGGTACCATCATTTTTATTTTACATGTGGAAATTCGAATTTTTTTCTATGGAATACTTAGATTTTGTTAAAGGCATTCTTTACCGCCCATAGTTAGTACTGATTTTTCTTAATGAATTTACTCCTCAGACAGTAGAACTTACATTAGACCAAGGAAAATAGTTGAACTGAAGACATAAATTCCTTATCTCCTTGTATACCCGTACAAATATAAAAAATATACTATCTATATCTTTTTTTTTTTCAGATATTGGCTTTTTCTGCACCAATAAGTATCTTGCAAGGAATATTTGCTGAGTTTTTACTAATTTCATAGTAATGAAATTAACATTTAAATGGTTCATAGATATGTGTTAAATCACTAGGTAATGATAAAACTATTCATCTTCTGCACCTTGAAATCATTAAATGTTTTCCCTTTACTTCCCAAAATTCCTTCAGCAGAAGTGAGCACACAAAAGAGACTCGTTGAATTAAGATGTGGTCAAGTTATTGAATAAAAGAGCTGCGTTTGCTTAATCTAGAAAGGTATTTGGGGAGATATGCGACTCTCAGAAAATCCCATTATTTCTCTATTTTTTACTAATAACTGAAGACAGCGCCCATAGCTAATCACATTTATCTCATTACATGTGCTGATATGCAACAAGCTTGTGTATTTCATTAATAGTTTTGGAAGTAGGTTATTTACAAGCATTTATAATACCCAGAGATACAGTTTTAAAATCCAACAAGTTTAACAACCGTTAGGCTTTTCTAAATATCTGATTCAACGGTATGTAGTTTACAGTGTGGTGATTTATAACAACATATACGTGATTGATCTAAACATGACAGTTTTCAGACTGTCCTGTGGTGATCATTTCCATGTTATTAGTTACAAAGCATAGTACACTTCAGTTTTCTTGTGCAGTATAGTTACTTCTTGTGTATGATACTGTGGTTTTTAATATTATCGTTTTGGTTCCAGTAGAACAAAAAATGCAATAAATGTAAGAATTTTAAAATAACAACTACCCACAGGCAAAATTAAGAACCGAAATTGTGTAACTTAGATTAGATAAACTTTGCAGGTTATTTGTAGGATTTCACACTCTTTTCACTTTACAGTCTCCTGTAGTGGCCATCAGTCTCTGCAGAATTACAAGGTGCAACTTTATTTTTGTCAGCTTTGGGAAAGTTAGCTTTTTATTGCAAATGTTTTTTTCTAGTGAGTTAACACTAGTGATTTTATACTTTATTTATCTTGCCAGCACATGCCTTCTTTTTGAGGGAAATGTTCCAGGAGCTGTTACTTTCAAATAATGGATGTTATTTGAATGCCTGAATGGATACTAATCATAGGGCATTCATCCTGCTTGACTAGTTTGGAAACATATTTTTTTTGGTAGATCAGTCATATTTAAACACAGAGAAGTGGTGGTTTATGTATTTGTAGAGGAATGACCTTGTTTCAGTAAGAATCCTAACTAAGGATCTAGTATGATATCATTTATTAACTGTGCCTTATGTTGGTTAATATTGAGTGTACAATCTGACTAACTGATAAAATCTATCTTATATAACATTTTTTGTTTTCTTCATTTTCTATACAAAAAGATCAATCAGTGCATTTATATGAATTCACTCTTGTCCTCACCTTCTTTAGATCTCTTACTTTGCATATGATATCATTTAACTTCCTAGAACATTTGTCAGTTTCTCATTCTGTAAAAAGAAAAAAAAAAAAGGCAATTTAGTTTTCACCTTTAAAATTTACAAATTTGATATTCTGACAGTTTTAGATTGGTCAATATTGACATTTAAACAAATAAAAGATGACATTCCTAAAATATCTCACTTTAAAATGAGGCCTTGCAGTTTTAGTGAAATGAACTTTTTTAAAGGAGAAATAAATTAATTCTGTATAATAAATGAGAACCTATAACTAATGTCTTAAAAAGTGGCATTGGAATATGACATGACTCTAAGTTTTAAATATTTTTTGCACTTTGTTGTTTTTTTTTTTCCCTATGGCATCAAAAATTCAGTGTTTTACTCAGAACTCAGTTATGCTGGCAAAGTGACTATTAGTTCTTTTAGAACAGTGTAAATTCATTCTTCCTACATTCACAGTAGTACAACGGTATAGAGAATTAGCTCTTTCTGGATCAAAAAAGGTGGCTAAGGAGTGGAAAAATAACTTGGTGTTTTGCATTGAACAACACGAAGTTCAGGAATAATGGAATGATTCAAACATAAATCCTTCTTGTAGTCTACAAAAATGTAAAAATAACAAATAAGGGAGTATTATTTTTTTACTTCCACCTTATTATTCTTACACTAAGAAAAAGGAAAAATCAAAGTGGCTGTAGTTATATTAATAAAAACTTTGAAAATAATGTATTAGAATGCTTATTATCCTTCAAGAAAATCAAGTTGTCTTTGTTAAGATATGTAGCTGGATGATTAGACCCTGATCAGAGGTTTAGCTAGCTGGATAGGAGAAACTACTGGGTATGACATGAGAAATTTTTGGATGTAAGAAATGATGGAGGGAGAATGGTAGAAGTTAGAGACAGCACCATGAGGGATGGCTCAGTTTCGCAGAAGCTGGAGGAGGAGATGTGTGAGAAATAGCCAGACCTCGCAGATATTTGATGGAGAGTATTGAGGATCATCTTACCAGGCCAACAGTGCTTAGATAACCTTATGAGAACTACCCACCTTTGGTAAAGATTTAGTAAAAGTGGGACCATTGAGGGTGATTAGAGACAGGTTGGTCATTTGGGAGGAGACAAGGGCAGAGGAAGAGGAGAATTGATGTGGAAGAGGGAAGAACAAGCATGGAAAAATGGAGATAAAGGGGGAATTGTGTCGATCTCAGTGGCTGGCTGTGCACAGGTGTGTCTACCTGCATCTTTGGGATTTGCACTTGGCCTCATTACTGGCTATGAGTACAAAGAGGAATGTCAGCAGATGTATCTAGCAGAACAAAGGGAGAAATCCCCTGGTTCTTAACCTCCACTGAGTTTCAGCTTTCCCTTAACAATCTTCTTTGTTTTCTAGTTTATGCACGTAGTAAATTAAACACTTCAGGCTAAATTTATACAAGTCTCTTATTTTCTTCTAAAATGTCACCTGAAAGAGTAGTAAAGTTGGGGAGAAGTGTAAAGTCAGAATACTCATTAGGTTGCATCATGTTTGTACACAAATAGGAGCACCAATTAGACAATGCTTTCTTTAGGGGTCAAATTCTTAAGTGGATTTTATTTTGCAAGGTGGTCCAAATGAGCATTCACTTTGTTAACTAGTCTTTAATGCAAGCCTTGACTTCAAACTTTGGACATGTTTTTCGACAGATAATGATCTTTAATGAGCTTGAGGATTCTGGAGAAGTCAGTTGTGCTCCACTGTCATTTTTTTTAATAGAGGACATAAGTGTAGTCTGTGAGGTCGCTGGCTGCTCATAAATGATGATTTGCTCCTTTTGGATTTCAACTCACTGAACATTGCAGCTGTGCTGAGTGCTTTTCTAAGTTCCTCTTTGTGAGGTATCAGACAGCAAGTTGTCTGAGAACTTCAGGGAAATAGAATGAAGGTAACCCTGGCCATTCCTCCTCCATCAAGAAAATGAATGTTTTATGAAAGAAGAGCATTATATTCATACAGCAAAGCAAAAGACTGAACACATCAAGCAACTGTTCCCTGGTAACCCCTACTCCCCAGTCAGTGGGGATCTCTAAAAAGGGTAAGAAGAATCTCCTGAAGAGTCTTGCATCACCCCTGCAGAAAACTGACTATTAGGTTCCATTCCACATGGTTTTCTCTGTTTTTACTGCTCTCAGAGCACAAATTGATTGGGGAACTATGTAGGGCTTTGATGTCAATAACAAAGAAAATAGACATCAGAAAGCGAGGAACTGGTGTCTAGAAATATTATAAACTATAAAGCTCTTAAATAACAACATATCTGGTACCTAATGTCTCCCATCCCACTTGCAAGTGTAGAAATACCTCCCTTTGTGCTTAAATTTTAGCACAAATGCTTTTATTGACTTATTCAAATGTTCACAAAATTAACATTCATAGAGAGGATTAAGACATAAGCAATGCTCTTCATCTCCATAACTATCATTTTTACTCATTTAACCAAAGTACAGTTCACAAAGGAGTCCATTCTTTCTTACTTTTTGAGCTATATGTTGCAGTGTGAAATTAACATGGGATTTAACTATAACAAGTATGGAGTAGACATTCATTTGAAATGTTGAGACCAAGCAAAATCCTGTGTGAAAGACTTGTAGCTACTGGCAACACATGCATTATGCCAAGGTCCTTTTACTATCTCTCTCTGCATTAGTCTGTGGTGATTGGGGTAAAGTCTGTCTCTGGATTGCAGGGCTAGGACTGATTGACTGGCTTTGATAATTGATAATTTCCTCCATCTGCCCTGTGATCAAACATAACCTCTGGCTCTGCTTTTTTTGATGCAAAGCAAGGTTCGGGTTATCATCTGTGCAGTATCTGTGTGAAGACTCTATAGATCTCCTGTTCATCCTTGTGGAAGTGTAGAAATACCTCCTGGAAGAAACACCTCCTGGAAGCTGCACAATCTGCAATTCCTTCACCCACTGACCCAGCTTCTCAGAGGACACCACCTCTTGTACCTTGGCCTCTGGCAGAGGCACTAGGCAGTCTCTGCAATCACAGACCCATGGGGTTGTGTCTCTATCCAGGGTTCTGCCTTCGTGGAGGTTTCTGATGCGTGGCATTTCTTGCTCCTGTGGGTGTTGGGAAGCATGCCCTGTAGGACTTCATCACTTTTGCTGAGGAGTCCCATGCTGCCTTCAGCAGAGTTTCCGCTCTCCATTTCTGCTCATCCTTCTGCATCGATTAGCTGCTTAGGTTTGCTGCACTTTGTAAAAATACCTGCAAAAATTTCAGAATAACTAGTCAAGGCCCAACCTAAAAAAAAAAAAAAAAACCACGCTGATTTCCAGTCCTAATTTATTTTGGCAGTTGTCATTACAGATTAATGACTTTCAGTAATTGTAAGAAAAAAATGTTTTAAGATAAGCATATCTATATACAACACATTTATTTTTTTTTTTGCCAGAATTGTGATTTATGTAGGACAAAAAAGAAGCACAAGATGTGAGTCATAAATCCCATCTGAGACTTTATAAAAAGATTAAGGAGAGATTAATTTTGAAAGTCATAAAATCAAATCTCAGCTCTCATCAGAAATAGACCTAGCAACTCAAACTGAATTTCAGCATTTCCAGGCCAAAAAATGGTCTCTTTTGTCTATGGCTACTACTGGAGACAGACAGTTTTGCTCATTGCAGTTTTTATGGGAATAAACAGGAGTGATTGCTTTTAAAGATGAAGTTCTGATTAGATTCTGACAGGCCACTTCCAGAAACAGGAGGCAGAAATATCTGCACATGTCTATAAACACATGCATAAACAAGGCAGTTGAGAAATAAATGATGTATATTTGAGTTTTATGTGTCTCAGTGAGTTACTGCTTGGGCTGCACAGCTGACATATTGTTGCAGTGCTCAGTTAAAAATAAAGCCTTCTTCCCTAGTTACAAGATGTAATACAAAAGGTGAACGTAAGTCTTGCTACCTGGTGTGTCACACAGAAGTTAGAAAATAGCAGATTGTGCTGGAAGAGCTCCAACCATTCAATTTAACCCTTGTCCCATTCAAAAACCTGACCTTATAGAGCACATTGTTGCAAACCATGTCCTTGGTTCAGTTTCAGAAAGCATGCTGAAAGACTTTCAGTCAGGCCATAAAACTTCGCTAGAAAATATCCTTCAAGTGATGCTCAGGGCAGACAGAGTAATGTACAGCAGGTCATTTGAAATGCTACCTTGAAATAAGTCTCCCATGGATACAGAACTTACAATGCAAGGCAGTATTTATTTTAGTACAGTCATTGACTTCCTGACTGCTCAACACCCAGACGATGCTGAGGGAGCAGAGTAAAAGCCTAAAATAATCCCACCTGAAGTTAGGTTTTCCAAGAGTAACTGCATTAAATCAAATGGCAGGGAAATTATTTTTTTAAATGAATCTTCTACAATATATTCAACTACGAGTATGGTAAAAGTATGTCTTTTGCATCAACAGATTCATTTCTGGTAGAGACATTTTCTACTCATCTAACAGAGAAGTTTTCCCAAGTCAGCTGGAAATTAAAATCCCCAGCTAGTTCTTGTGAGAGTCTTAAGCCTTGTCCACTGAGGAAAGGCTCATTGAAGACTTATTTTCAGCAAGGTTTGAAATGGCATGATGAATCTGGCCCAGGTTAACCCTGGCATAGTTGTAGGAGCAGGATTTTATTTGTTACAATCCTAAATCACGGAAATCATACTCTTCCATGACAACTGTGAGTTATTGCCATATTCAGTTACCAGTATTGCTCAAAGAATTATTTTTGGCTGCTTATCCATCTTATCCACCTTAATTCTGTAATGAATGTAATAAAACACTTGTATTGCTTCTTGTGGCAGTAAAAAATTAGGTTTGATGCATAGCAGAATAAAATCCCCACAAACTTATTTTATCTTCTTTTTTTGTTTTTTTATATGAAAGTTTTAATATTTTAAAATCATCTAGTTGGAGCTATTTCAGTTGCAGGATAGAATAATCATGCATATTAATTACAGAAAAGGGTAATTGCTTATGTAAATATTTTCACTTTCTAATCAAAGCATATATTGATGTTTTGCTTGAGTCTTTACAGAGGCTGTGTAGATGCCATCAGTAGAAGCAACATTCTTTAGGAGGTAGATTGCAGGGAGCAGTGACCTCCACACAAAGTATACCGTGCCCAGAATGTTTTTCAGAAGTATTGTGATTATAATCCTTTCAAATCACTAGTTTGCCTATACTTCTGTTGACCTGTGAAGTTGATTCTGGTATAATCTAGCAGTTGGCCTAGATTACTGCATAATGATGGCCTATAAGAGTTGGCAACAATTAAGTCTCCAGTAGCCTTCCAAATACAGGATCTTGAATAAAAGAGAAATTTAGATTTGACTTTACTGTAGACTAAATCATTATACATACTGGGAAAAGTCCATTTTCCAAAGAAACTGTTGTCCAAATGGACCATAAAACTGATTTGAACAACTATTTTCTGTCACAGTCCTTGTGTAAAATGTAGACGTTATGTTCCCTGGAACTATTAGTGAAGCAAGTTCAGAGCAGTGGAGTAGGACACTCCATTAAGAAAGAACAAAGTTCCTAAGGTAGACTTACATCACTTGTTACTATTTCCAGAAGAGACTGAAAATGCTTAGTTTACAGTGATATAGCAAAAATGTGTTGAACAATTTTGCAGTTCATTTTTTTAGTTCCTACATACCTGAAAGATTTTAGGTATTATTAGGATTTTGCACAATATGATAGATGCATTAAAAAGCTTTAGTTGTAATTTAAAATAACTAAGTGGTGTTGATTTATTATTTGATGTTCGTAGGATTACAGAACATACTATTTGGCAAACATACTGTTCTTCAAACTTTGTGATTAAGTTTTTGTATTTCTGGCTAGAATATATTCGTTTTATAATTAAAAAAAAATCAAATTTAACTTAGATCTGTAATTGTGCACTGTTTATGAATACATGTTGTATCCAATCACAGGCAGATCAGACAGGGATTGTCAGTGAAAGTAGGTAGAAAATGATTCCTTGTGCTTTTTGTAGATCAAGGTGGTCATTGAAAAAAAAATAAATCAATGACAGTTACTACTTAGTGTACAGCAAATAAAGGAGCTTTTCCAGCTTTCTCCAAAACTGATGAATATCAGAACATGGGCAGATTGGTGAGTGAGCAGGATGCACATAGTGCGACCCGTTTGAAGTTAAACTGACTGGTTTATGCAGCAAGGTTTTGGTAGTGAGGTGGGAATGGGCTGTGGGAGTGGACTTTATGTGAAAAGACCCCGGACTGTCCCCATGATAGACACAGCCAGCTCCAGCCACCTCAGCAATGGACCCACCACTGAACAGAGCTGTGTCCACCTGTACAAGTTTCTTTACACCCTATAGAGACTGATCTCAGGAGGTATTTTAAGGATTACAAAAATAGACTAAATAGAGTCATAGCTTATTTGGTTCTATATAATGTTTCTTAGCTATCATATACAGCAGTTCTCATTATCTGGACCAGCATGGGATCTTTTGTGTTTTCTGCACTTAAACAGCAAGCTCATTGCAAGTTTCTCCAGCCCTGGATTGCATTTAAAATAAGGTGACATGTCCTTGGACCTTTAGCGTGTTTTACATCTGATGGTTATCACCGTTCAGTGTAATCCTTAAGACTGAAATATGTTACCATAGGAGAACAGTGAAGAGTCTTTTTGCCAGGTTTCTTTTAAAAATGCATTGATGAAAAAGCAGAAATAACTTTTTCAAAAAGAGGGGGGACTGAAAGATCCATGGAAGATTCTGGAAGCAGAATACTGATGTGTATATATTACTACATGACTCAATATAATCAATACAGATAGGTTTGTCCTGTATTAAGTGCAGTTGTTTGTGTCTGTGTACAGACCTGTTCATATTTCATCTATATGAATACACACACATTAGATATGACATTTTTGTATTAAAATATAGCTGAGTCTTTTCTTTATTCTTCAAAGATTGAGGGGAGGCAATTCACCTAAGCTATAGAATTACTTATGTGTTTATTCTGCTTTCCATTATAAACACTGAACACTAGAAAATATGAACATTATACATCTCCAGACAAAATCAGCTTGCAAATGTGTTTTTGAACAAAGCTTAATGTATCACATTTGTGCAATGTTTTATAAGATATCACAGTAAAATAAATAAGCAAATTCCTTCCTGTTTACAGGTTTCAACATATTACACAATTTCTCATGACACTTTCCTGCATATCTTCACACTGAAATTTTATTTCAATTCTAAAAAAAAATATAATAATTATAAAGTTAAAAATAAAATATAAAGTACTTTTAGTCATGATAAAATCTTTTAGCCATACCATATTGCAGTATCTTATGATAACCACACTATCAATCCACATCACGACTATATACATTGACTTCAAAACTATAGGAGTATTTTGGAACATATTTCCAAAAATCTTAGCCTGAAGTATTGTAAAGTGTTTTCATTATGAAGTTGTTCTAAAAAAAGTGGTTGTGAGGGGCGGAGGGCAAGAAAAACAAGTTATATTATAACATGATTTTGGTAGTATTTGCTTACTGAGGTGTTTGGAGATTTTACATGATCTTAAGTCTATCAGGTTGAACTGCAGACTAACTGGAAAGTGCTAATGTGTCCTTAAGCAGGACCTCTCACTACCTTCAATCTTATTCCTGTCAGATGTGTTCTGAGTTGAATACAACATGATTTTCCTCATTTTAAGTTTAGCTTGGGAAAGTAACACATTTTACCACTTGCTATCAGAAATTTGGTTAACCATCTACATGAAGATATCATTTCTCCTTTCTACATTTGTTTTTTATGCAGTAACATTCCTTAATACCTGCACTAATCCGACATTTTTATTGAGATTATGCAGTAAATAACCGGTTATAGTTGTTTCATTTCAGAATGAAATCTCCTCCTTTAGACTGTGAGAAAGGCTTTGTACTGGATTTAAAGATGTTAACCTCTGCTTCTTTGGGCTGTTTGTGAGCTGAAACGTATGTGTCTGGAATACCTCTTCACACTTCTGCACATCAGTATATGAAATTTGTCTGCTGCATTTTATTTTTACTTACTCAGCACATCCTAAAAAATCATGTGACAAATTGTTTATGTATCAAGACATAAAGATAAAAGGATACACAAGAAGACTGTGGTTAAGAATAGCTTCATAGAAGAATGTAGATTCACAAATTAGGCTGGCTAATTCTTGCAAGAATTAAGTGTATTCTCTGTTTATAAACCAGCCTTGTTGCTGGGTAACTGAGATGTGGATGTGGAAGACATGGAACTAGTGTTTGAAACTAATCTCTAAGTTTGACCATTTTGAGCAAATTTAAGGGCTTGACCCTTGTGCTGTCCATATCATGGGATAAAATCCTGTAATCTGGATAAAATCTATTCTTTTAAAATCATTGTTATAATGTTTTTTCCCCTAGAGATTTGATATGTCTGATCTCCAGCAGTTCCTATTTCTTAAAACCTAGGCAAAGTACCTCTGTATTTTATAAGAGGGAATAAGAAATAGGTTTTCAATCCAGAAGAGGTAGTGTCAGGAAGGTGTACCCAGAAGAGCTGAGAAAAGCATCAGTCCTTGAAGCCTTCCAAAGAGCAGCATTTGACATAGATTTAAAGACGTTAAATCTGTTCATGGCTGCTCAGTCAATTCATATGGATAATCTCCAGGATTTACAAGCATAATCTGCAGAGGTGATTTTGTGGCAAAGATATTAAAGGACATTGTCTTTCTTAGCAGTTACAGACCAGAGAAAAATTGTGTCCTTAACCTTCTTATGGGCTACAAAATACTTTGAAATAGTCTGGGTTTTATAAGAATGGAAGATAATTTTCCAAATCCAAAGTGTTTAACAAAGCAGTCCTGTTGTGTTTTTTTGATTGTAAATAAATATTTAACTCCAGAATTATACCATTCAATACTCAAAAGAATTTTTAGGATTAATTCTTCTATTCATTTTCTATGAAATGTGAGTTTACGCATGAAATTTTACTTTTCTTAAGTGTTTCAGGGTTGTTTACCATTAAAAGATTTTTTTAGGCATTTGAAGATTTATCGCAAAACAACAGACTAAAAAATTCTGTGGATTTTCTTCTCAAATTGGTCCATTATCTCAAAGCTGTCCATGGTCTCAAATCTGTTGGTTGTCTCAAATCAGCCCATGGTCTCATTTATGCAGAGACTTGCTAGGAAGTCCCTGGACCACCAAGGGAACTGTGACTACATGTGTTATATGTGTACACAGATCACGGTTATAACTGTAGCAAAAACCTGAAATTCACCTTTATATCGCAGTTATAATTTAAATGCCATACATCCTGCAACCCATGAAAAGGTAACAAGAAGGCTGTTTCCCACTTGATATCCACAGCCTGGGATTAGGACTCTACATATTTTTTCAAAGACTAGAAAAAGATTGTTCTTGTTCAATATGACTGAAGGAAGTTTGGATAGTCAAGTCATCTCACTCATTTGCTGTAGCTTTCCTGAAAACTATGTTCATATCTTCCCTTGCCTGAAGATATCAACCTACATTCCTCAAGAGGAATGACCAAAACACAGGCTAGAAATTATTCTTGGATAGGAGCACATTTTGTCAGTCTTGGCAGTTCATATAACAAACTTTGAACTGTTCATTACGTAGAAATCAATGGTAGAGTTACTGAGTCACAGTGGGAAAGACAGCAAGTAAGTGGGAACATGAAAATTCAGAAAAAAAAGGAATCCAGTAGCTTCCAGTTTCAGAGTGCTTGATGAAGTTTATGTTAAATATGTACCGCCCGGTATGCACACATATTTCTGAGGGGAGTCAGCACCAGAGTATCCCTTGCTGCACTATGTGTACAAGGCATGTGTCAAGCTTCCAAGCACTCTGAAACATGCCAGGTGGAAATGGAGAAATACATGTTTAATGGAGGAGAACTATAAAATATAATCCATGAGCAATGTATTTATTTCTTTCAGTGACTGATTAAGGAGGAGCTATATGGAGATTTTCAGGACTGCTTTTTTAAACTTGGAAGACTTTATTCTATATATGTCCTCTTTTGGGTCTTTAACTGAATAGGAAAAAGAGTGTCCAGCAGGAGATTGTTTCACTTTTTTCTTTCAGTGTTAGGTAACTCGTTTGATGATGTGTAATTGACTAGGGAACAGTCATCCAGATTGTGAAGGAAGGCCAATCAACAGTGAAAAAAAATGTTCCCCTAAAGCATTTGTACACAAATTTAATTTATTTTTCATTATTTAGCCTACTGCTTTTCCTCTCACCTTTCCATTTGTACTAGCTCCATATCTATTCTATATTGTTAATAGAATAGAATGACCAAAACCTCTAAACTTGCTATGAACAAATACCTACAAGAGAGATAGCTATTCTTTCATGCCTTTACATTCTCCTACCCCTTCTGCAATACTCAGATGCTGGCATGCACATAGATTTCACTGCTGCTTCTTTTCTGAGCCCTAATTGTTTGGCTCTTGCATTTGCAAGGCTCTAAGAGCACTAGTATGTCTTTCATACAACCCATTTAAAATTCAACCCCTTCTGCACATCTTTTTTCTTTGATTTCAAACACTGGAGGACATCAGTACAAGGCTTTTTAGGAGTTCCAGTCAGAGTTTTTCTGACTTGGACAAATTGCTACTCTACCTATTTTTTCTCTTTTAAATTTTGTATTTTATGACAGGATAAAGCCCCTTAGTCAAGGTCAGCACGGTTTTCACTGAGCTTAAACACAAGATGTTCTTGGCCTGTGGATAAGGTAAGTGTTATTTTCTTTAACTTGGCTGTGATGAATACAGACAGAAGATGATGATTTAACTCAGGGAACAGAGCATTACCTCTTACAGCATTTAAGTATTCATTTGTTATCTGACAGTTTTTAAGTTCTCATTTTATACTTGAGTAGGCACTCTGCATTTTAAAAATACGTTTGTGAACAGCAGTACCAGAACTGTCTTCATTTGACTTTTGGAAGCTCATACATGTTCACATTTCTTGCTGAAAACTACCTTTTCAACTTGAAAATGTGACACTTCAAAGTCTCTGATGGCCAGAAGAGCATTCACAGAGCTATATTTCAGGAAATGACTGTTTTTTAAACAAAGTAGACAATGAAGGATGATAAATGTAATAAATATTAAATATATTAAGTGTCATCAAAAAAAAAAAAAAAACCTCAACAATTAAATAATAAGAAACAAATATCACTTGAATTTTGTAATGAGAACATAAGTTCAAAATGACCAGGGATACAAAACCTTGTGCTTTGTTGAGATTTAATGTATCCACAGTCTGGTAGAGATTCCTTTCAGAAATAGACATTTTCTTCCGCATGCCCTGCTAGGAGACTCCTCATCTTGGGATTTCAAAAGAATTCGTTTATATTAGAATGAATTCTGTGCAAAATCAAGATCATTTTTCAGCATTTCCTCATTTTCCCAGAAGCATAATCATAAACCGAGGACCACAGATCTGAAAAACTGCTGTTCTAGTTCCTCACTCAACTATTCTAAAAAGTGGTCTCAGCAGAAAACCAAAAGCTAGTATG
>NW_009628597.1:39819-42322 GCF_000690535.1 Cariama cristata
ATTGTATTAGTGAATGCAATGTTATTAATAGCCTATGTTTTTAAACTATATTTTAAAATGGAAAGGTAAAATCCTCAAGATTAAATACCCCAATTAAACTTTATAGGATTAAAAAAAAAAAAAAAAAAGGTAGGAAAAGAAATGTATCCAAACTTTTTGGATGAGCGTACAAGCATTCCTTTTAATGTGATGTATTTGTATAATTAATGTAATACAAAAAAATCACCTGATAGACAGTGAATGGTACAAGGTTTCAGTACATGAAAATGAAAGGTATTCTTTTCTTACTATTTTAGCTCTCAAATTACAAGTCAGCATAGTTGCTTAAGCCAGAAACAATTTTTTTGATAAAACCTTGGTACTTTATTTATCCACCTTGGGTTGATTCTGAAGTGGGTAAAGTCTGGTATACACATTTAAACTGCAAGCAGTACTACATCACTGAACAGGACTAGCAAAAATGCCTCAAGCTATTTATATTACTGCTATTGGAAACACATATGGAACTTCAGTTTCCAGCATTTTTCACTGAAAAATGCTACAAAATTGAGATGAAAATACAGTAATTTGCTCTGAAACCTATTATAGGGGAAGACTGGGAATATGATAAATTTTTCACTTTCAAGAATAAGCAATGCATGACATTACTTTTGTTTTCTTTCTCAGAAAGAATGTAATAGTCTGAGTTACGTGGCAGCAGTTGTTAATACTTGTTTTAATTATGCATGAACTTTTAGTAATACACTCCAAGGTAACGTTTCATATGCATGTCATGTAGGAAATGATACATTTCAAGTTTGATAGTGAAACAAGTAAATTAGCAAACTGGGACTACTATTCTGTAACTTTTCTATAACTTAATTTGTTGAAACCAGTAGTAACCATGAACTTCATGATATACGATCAACAAAAGACAAGGTAAAGAATTTAACCATTTATACTAATCTTACTACAATTTTTAGACATATAATAATTTTAAATACACCTTTGTCTAGAACCAGATACTATCAGTATACTGTTGATACCTTTTTGGCCACACACTGAAGCATGTTTTGAAAATATGACTTTTTTTTTATAGATATCACTGTGGTTGATTTAACTACTGTTTTTCATTTAAGACATGCAGAAAAATGTTGCATGTCACTATCTCAAAACAAACGCAAAGCTGCTCTAACCTTTTAAATGAATGAATGTCTTTTTGGAGAAAATGTACATAAAATGTAGGTTTTCATTTTGGAGATCTGTTGCAAATATAGCTAAACTAGAATGAAGAATAAAACAACCAAAATAGGCTGTACTTGTACTGCAAAAAAACCTGAGAGCAGGAATAGTTTATTCAGCATGCAGTGCTGGACAGGGAAACTACCTCCCATTTTTTGTTTATTCCCCAATTCAAGAGAAACAAGCTATTTCACAGTGAAAAGAGAGCTGACAAATATTTCCTTCAAGTGGTAATTGCCCTAGAAGTCATAAATTTTAATTTTTAAGTTAAGTGATAATGAGATTCACAAATGTCCAAAGGAGAGTGTTCCTCTGCAACTCCTCCCGCCCCCCCCCAACCCCCACCAATAATGGGCTTGAGATATAGGATCAGACTGCAGCCTACATTTATACTCAAATAAAAGGTTATTCATACATCTTTGCTTGAGAAAGTTTTACAGGTAAGCAGGACACCAGCTCACTGAGCAGAAAGAAATGACCTCTTATGAGGATGAAGTTCCTTTGGTTTAGTATGCACTAAAAGATATGCCATACCTATGCATTTAGTGTGGGTATCTAAATAAGCTTATTCCTGAAGACCTTTTCAATTTTTCCTTCCTTGTTAACTTTTTTTGTTATCGAACAGTTGACATTTTGCTATTGTTTGTTTTGTTTGTTTTCAGAAAGATTCCTATCAGATGCATCTTTTGCAATATTTCATATAGCCAAATTCTTGTTTGGGTTTGTTTTTTCTTTTTCCTGTTTGTTTCTTTGGATAAGTTGGGTTGGGGCGGGGTATGAGTGTATGATTGGTATGCTAAGGAACACCTTGGCTCTTTATCAGTTGTGTTGATTGAATGGATTTCATGAATGTAGTACTCAGCATCTTTGATCTTACTCTTTGAAGAAGTAGCTGGCCAATTAGTTTCTAATTGGAATAAGAAGTATAGCAGTCTGTTAAACATCTCATCTGATTAATTTTTCCTGACTTTCATTGTTGGCTGCAGGCACAAGTGAAAGGCTGAGAAGGAGAATAACTGTTACTGCTTAATAACATGAAAATGAAACAGAGGATGGTGACAACCCCAAGGGAGCCACTGTTTGGCCTAGTCCTGCTATTTGCCGTGGCTGTACCCGAGGTGATCACAAAACTCCCTGGGACTGGTTTGCCTCTGAAGTCCTGCCACCTTCTTTAACCCAGAAGTACCTCAAGGGCCTCACATAGAGAGGATGCTTGAACACCTCTTTTTCTCTCTTTATATGTATTTATATATTAAAAGGTTACAAATATGTATAAATATAA
>NW_009628597.1:42353-54440 GCF_000690535.1 Cariama cristata
ATAAAATATTTTTATTTATACATACGGATGCAGATTTATAGCTCTAATTTATATATAAGCATGTATTTCTAACAGTACTTGAGTAAAAATTACTTAATATTTGAGGATGAAAATCATGATTGAATTTTGAATATGAATAGAAAGAAAATTAAAGAAAAAGAAAATGCAGGCTTGGAATCAGTACTTTACAAGTTTGCTGGATAAATCCTGACCTGTCTGGGCTGGAGTGAGTTGAAGAGAGCGTTGGGAATGTGCCACAGATGGTGGGGGGACTTGGATCACCTTGAACGTGTTTGTGGTCCAAGGGGGCTAACAGAAATGGAAATTGATCCAGTAGTGCTTCCAACAATGTCAAGGAAGTGTTTGAGAATTTATTTTTGTGCTCAGCTATTTCAGTTGGATGCTCCAGCTTGACCCAGCCAAGCCAGTAAATGTATGCTTAAAAACAGATGCACGTTCATGGATTTTTAGTGAGTTTTCTCATGGATCAAAGTTTCAGGAGATCTATCAATTTTGGTACCCTTCATGGTATTTTAACAGGATTTGATCAGGCTGGGATCACTCAAAATCTGTTCCCTTTTGAAAGCATGGCCTGTGCATACCGTGAATCTTAATGTGCGTCTCTTTTACTTACCTGAAAAAGCAGCAATTGCGCTCTTACCTCCTTTTGCTTATATTGGAGTCCTCCTTTTGCTTATATTGGAATCTGTTCAAAATTCAACTCAATGTGGAGAGCTTCGTCCCTCTCACACCACACATTCATGTATTTTTTTGATATGGTGGATTCCCATTTGAGTGATGGCCTTCCAGCTTCTACAATGTTAAATATAAACTAGTTTTGCACTGAAGATATTACCAGCCTCAGTAGTTAATGATACTATTAACTGATACTGTAGATGTGCTTTCTAAATGGACTTGTTTAACTTCATCCAAACATCTAGAGTGCTGCTTTTCAAAGATGATTAATAACCCACATGTGACAGTAATTTGTAGAAAAATCTGTGAAGACCTTTCACTTCTTTTCACATAAAAATACATGAGACATTATTTTAACAGTTGGGTAAGACATATCTCCTTCATGTCATAAGTCTATTAGATATCTAGTTAATTAACCTCTTCCTCTCTATCCAGAGTTTGCACAAACTTTCTGACAATTTTTCAGAAATAAATGAATAAAATACTAATTTTAATCATCTGGTTTAGCAGAAATCACATTTCTCTGTTTACTACACTTTAACCTGATGTAATGTGGAAATGGTAAGATTATTATCTAGTTGCCTTTATTTTTACTTGCACACGTTCGGCCTTCATATAAAGGACAAGATTTTTATTGCAAGTCTTCCAAGACATAATACTTTATGTCTAAAGCACTGAGCATAATAATGGAGGCCGTCAGGAACAGAAGATCCTCCTTCTACTAGCATTCTTTAGCAAAAGGTAGCTAGAAAGAGGAATATGCAAATTAAATTTCAGGGCAATTTAATATCCACCTCATAATTACGTCTCACTAGCCACAATGCAGGATATTTAGAACCTCAGATATTCAGTTCTAGTTGTGTAATGACATTTACATCTCATCCTTCCTTGGTGACCAAGCACAGTCCATGGGCTGGGATATTTCTTAAGATGTGTTTGAGCCCTCCAGTGACCACCATTGTTTTTTGTATTTTGGAAACTGCTCATTAGAGCACCAGTGTTTATTAAACTAAACCCCGTGTCTTTGTGTATAGTTAGCAATATGTTTATGTGAACCCAATCTGACAAAATATTTTGTTATTTTGCCTGAATGAGCAAGGAAATCATCTGTTGCAGTGACAAAGTCCATGCTCCCAATCCTCCCAGAGTATCACTGGCAGCACCACCACTGCATCTAATTTTCTTTCTCCTAAGATCCACAGTACGTGATTTCTCTGGGTGCCATGACTGAAAACATCCTTCCCCAGCCCAACAATGAACACCTCTGACCCTCTCTGTCCCCGTCCAGCCCCCTGGGGCTGGGAAGGCAAAGGGGGGCAGCTCCTGGCCGCAGGTTGGCTGCGCTCCCTCTGCAATCCCTGCCGGCTATCAGCACAGGTTGCCTGTACAGTTATTTAAATGCAACACTCGTGTAACTTCCATTCCCAACAGAGGTCCATTGCTTTCTAACCACAGAGGGCTTCAAAGCCTCTCACAATCAGGAGATTTCTTCCTGTTTTTACGGTAAGCAGTGCTAAGTGCGTGCTGTCCCTGCAGCTTCGCAGTGCTGGTTTTGTCAAAGTCTCTCCTGTCCTCTGAAAAAGTACTTTTCTACATCCCTGGTAACAAGCTGCTTGGCCACAGAAGTAATTGCCAAATTGGAACAAACTGACTGCATGTGTATTCCCCAGAGGCCTGGGCAGCTGCAATTTGCTGCTGTTCTATAGCTACTTTATCAATGTGCTGAGCACCTTCTGAGCTTTTGGTACAGAGAAGCATTTTTTCTACAAATGTGGCAGGACTGTAACAGCATGGCAAAACCCTGCATTCTTTTTATAACCAGGGGCTGTTCAATTTATTTGATCCTAATATCTTAAAACAGACTGAGTTTTCCTCGGTGTTTTTTCTCCTTTTTTCTTTTTTTCTTCTTGTTGCTTATAAGTTCAACATTTCAGGAGGCAATAATGTATTTCAGAAGTTACAATAAATTGTATATACATTTAGTAATCTTTCACTTGGTGACTTATTTCCCATGTTTTTAAAATGACTAACAAAAATCCATGAAAGGAAGAAGAGATTTTCTTTTTCTCTGAAGATGAGAAAAACCGTCATCTCACCCTTTATCTTCACTATAAGAAGAAAATGAAAGGTTGTTCTGTCTGTAGATCTCTCTAGCCCCTAAAGCTCAATTTGTAGCAATGTAGAAGTATACCTAGGAGAGTGGGAATCTGCGCTATCCATGCATGTTGACCAGTGCAAATTTTTCCTTTTTTTTTTTTTTTTTTTCCACATTAGTTTCAGTAAAGCATTTGGATCATGGCAAGAAAGAAAGGATGTACCAATCGCTGTTATTTCAGTTATTTTTACTTTACTGGGGCTGCCTTCTCTACCTTGCTTCATTGTCTCTTCCCCATTGTCAGATGACTAATAAAGTTCTTCTAATAGTATTTACATCACCAGCTATAATTGAATTGGTGTCCAAATATTTCCTTACACATATTTTCAAAGATCTCCTACCAGTTCCTTAAATTAAACAGTTCAGTACGTGTCATAGTAATGTCAAATTTCACTTCTGTTTGTGTCTGAGTTTGGAAACTTACGTTTCTTAGTGCTATAACTTTGTACTGCAGTAGTCTTAATTTTTCAGATTTGCTTTCTGCTTTGCAATATCCAATTAACTTAGTGTCTTCTCTAAGTGAAAAATTAAAAACTTAACAAAATTTTAACAAATTTTAGAATATTAAATATTCAAACACTAAAATGTTTTTCTGCAAGTTCAGTCTGAAGTTAATACAGAAACCTTTTATGGGGGGAAGTGTTTAGATATTGTTCAAATAATGTAGTTTTAGAATAAACTGTATGGTTACTTTTATAAAGAATGCATTCCTCTGATGGCCTATAGATTTTATTTAAGGTAAATATAGGCATCTTATGCACTTGCTTTGGACTTGATTTTGTCAAAATCTTTGTTGCCTGGAAACCTCCACTCTATTTAGCCAGAAAGGCTTCTGGAATACATGCTCATTAATACACTACAGGAGTTGAGTTTTACTTAGCCAAGTCACATTATAGGCAGAATGCTTTAAAATCATGGAAAAATACAAGTAGTTAGAGATCTTCTGTTCTTTTGCTTAAGCATCTCTTGTCAGATTAAGTAGCAGTTTGTCTCAGGGAAATGAGTACTCGGGTGGATGCAAGAACATAATCACACAACATTTTTATATAGAATCTCAAATTTATTTTCTGAGCAAGGTGGATATAGCACACAAACAGTGATTTCTAATTGAAGACCTCTGTTCTGCAGTACACACACACTTCACAGTTATCCCAGACCAGCACCATGGTCTCAGGGGACGAGGACACTCGCTTTCATTGTTGCATGTTTGGGGTCCTGGACTGGCAACTCAACTTCCAAGTGTAGCAGTTCCAACAGAAGCTTACCTATTCCGCCATCCAATGTGGTGTCGAATGCCCATACATGTGTTTCCCCCAGAGGTCCTTGTGTTTTTGCTGTTTATTACATTCTATACCAAACTGTTAGCAAACGCCACCAATAGCCTTGCTAATCACATAACCAGGCCAATCTCCTTGATGTTCTCCATATCCAAGGGCAATTAGCAGTTGTTGTTGGGTTTTCTACCACCTTTTCATCTGCAGATGTGCTACAAAAATGAATATGGAAACTGTTAAATCAGCAAATAAATCTGTTACTTCTCCAGAAGCAGTTACTGGATTAATCTAGCTAGTTAGACCTGAAGGTCTCACTTATCTTTACTCCATGATCCACATTGATCCACATATCTTTACTGATCTGCAGGTTGTTATTTCTGCTGCTTTAAAAAGCATTAAACAAGTTTTATTTATCCTTTTTATCTAATTAATGTCGGAGAAGGAAAACGCATGTCCAAAGTCAACACCTTATATTGACATAAGGTCTTCACTAAGGTAATCTCTGAAGAACTGAGATATTACTTGAGGTACTTTATGCATTGCTTATCATGATGAGCAAATTCATAAGACATAGAAGTCTCATAACTGTTAGCTGAAAAATTGTCCAAGACAAAGTACAGTTAAGAGAGGGAAGATCTCTATGCTGATAGATACTTTCTCCCTTGCATTTACTTTTGTTGTGGTTCTAAGATCAACTGCAAATATGCAGGACATCCTACCCAATACACAAGAAGTTGAACTGTCAAAAGCAAGTACAAAATAAGTAGTATCAGGAGTAGCTGGGATCCCCCTTTTGGGAAGGATAAAAACATATAACATAAAAACATCAAGGAGCACAGAAGAAGAAGCCGAACAGCCAGTTGCAATTCTGACTCCTCTCATCAGAGAGCTCTCAAGCTGAATCATCTTCACCTCAGCCACTAGCACCAACAAGGACTGTAAGTCATCCTTGCTGTCTTTTTTGTATTAGCTGTGTGGTATTTAGATTGAAAGTGTTAAGTAGTAACAGTTTTCTATACATAGTGATGTTGATTAATAACTGTAAGTACTGTTGATTAATAAGTATAAGAATTAACCATTAAAACAAAGTGTGTTGTTAATAAATTAATTTTAAAATGTTTACTGGCCTGAGCTCTTGGTTTTCTCAACACACCATAGTGCTCTAATTTGTTAACTAATATGTATACCCATATATATCTATGTATATATATACATACACAGTTGTATATATACATATGCAACTACAACACACACATATTGTCACATTACCCATGTGGCTTACCACTCATGCAGACTGTAATGTACTGGCTTGAATAGAAGACTATTGTAGGAGATGGTGTACAAAACCTTGGTAAAGTCACTGATCTCCCTTCATCCTCAGATCCAATAATTTTATCCTATAAGGCAGTGAGGTTGATTAGGCATGATTTATCTTTGGTAAACTTGGTAAACCCATGATAACTATTCTCAGTCACCCTCTTCTCCATCTTGTGTCCAGAAACAACTCCATGAGGATCTCTCCTTGATTTTTCCAGGGAACAGAGTCAGGCTGACCATCTCATAGTCTCCTGAAGTACCCTTTTGATCCATTTTAAAGATGCCTGTAACTTTTCCTTCTCTTCAGTGTCTGGGAGACCTCCCCTGATCTTCATAACCTATCAAAGATGATAGTGAGTGACATTGCAAGGATACCTTCCAGCTTTCTCAGCAGCCTCGGATGCAACCCATTGGGTCCCATGGACTTGCATGGGCCAAGCTCTCTCAGTTAAACCCTGACTCATCCACTGCTGGTAGCTCTTCTTGCCTTCCTTCACTAAGCTCAGGGATCTGAGTGACCTCACTGGTGATGACTGAAGGCCAAGAAGTCACTGAGTACCACTTCCTTATCTGTGTCCCTTGTCACTAAATCACCTAACACTGCATTTAGTGCTTCTTGGATGTGCTAATGCCACGGTCCGGAATTCCTGTTGTGTTTTGAGAATGGAATAGAAGCAGAAGATTAACACCTGACCTGAACTTGCAAGGAGTATTACAAAACCTATGCAAATATCAAAATACTGGGGATTTTGTCACTTGAGTCTCCCTGCAAGTTTGCAGGTGTCATGTCCTGCTTAGAGGTTCAGGAGCTGTGGATTCATGAGTTCATGTATAATCATAGTCTGGGGTCTTTTTCCTGACTTTTACATAAAATAGACTTTTCAGTGAAAATACACTTGAGCTGATCTAGCAAATTCCCATTCCAGAATGGATACCTTTCACCTCTCCCTTAGAATCTTGGCTGAGATTTCCCTCTCTGACCTTTTGCTTGGAGCTGATTCAGTTTGCTAACCCAATGTTTTAATTTTGCCAGGTCAGTTTTTTTGTTTTTTTTTTTTTTGTTTGTTTTTTTTTTGTTTTTTTTTTGTTTTGTTTTGTTTTGTTTTTTTTACCAGTCCAGCAAGTTTTACTGATTGTGCAGAGGGTGTCATGATTGCTGACATAGTGGAGAAAATAAGAGAAGGAAAGAAACTGCCCTCTTTCAGTAACAATAAGCTGTTAGATCAAAAAAGCTGTAACAGTCAACTTTGTCTTTAGTGTCCCAATTTACACCTATAGATTGTCTGCATTAAAACAGAGAAATTCTAGCACATAGCAAAACAATTTCAAGTAATTAGTATTATCTATAACTGTTTGTAAATACCATTATTTGAGCCATGTTAGCTGTTCTTCAATTAATTGTTAGTCAATCACTTAGAAAGGTCATAACTAGATGAGATGCAAAAGCCATGTGAGGCTTCTGATACATTTTGTAGCACCTTGATAAATATTGCATCTATGATCGAAAAATGCTCATTGTATTGTAAATATTGTTGCATCATTTATTAAAAAATGAATAAATGAAGTCAATAGACTTTCTGCTGTACTAGGTAATACTTGTTTGTACCAGAGAGAACTCTACTGAAATTTCTGCAGCAATCATTTAGAGTTTTTTTGCTAGTTGCTTTTTGCTCCCTTTTGTCTCCTTAGTCGTTGGAGTTATTACTCCTTGGTGTCATCACCCTCCCATCTACTTAAGTGCATGTCCTCTGCTTTTGCTTTTAATTGCACTCTTAGTGTAGGAGGGTCTTTTGAATGCACATATTAATTCTGGGCCTTGTCTTTTAGGAGTTATCTACATAAAGGTTTGATATAATGTGATATAACCCTCTACACAATTTGTAACTTCGCTTACTTTTTCCATGGCCAAAATGGAAAGAGAAGAGTAAACATCCATTCAACCAACGGAGTGTCTGCAGCTGGCACTGGGGAAATTTGGGTTTAAGTTTCTGCTCCTCTGGACTTTGGCACATCACTTAAGGCACAAAGGACTTTACAATCTGGAGTAGTGGTATTTACCCACAGACAAGGATACAACAGGCATAAAGACAGACAGTGAACCAGAAACTCACAGGTCCCCACCTACCACCATTCACAGTTGATACTACTGCATATACAGCTGAGTAAAGCTCTGCCTACTTTCTACCCATGTGGGTAGACTGATCTGTTTTCACTTTCACATTGCCACAAAAATGTGAATCCACAAGAAAATCCATGTTTTTCTTATGGATTTCAAATTTTTGTTAGATTCTCTTATTGCCCACCTCATAATTGTATGAGCGCTGTAAGCTACTAGGTCAAACACTACCATAAAATTTAAGTGTGTATTGTAGAAAGATTTTTACAAAAAATTAAAATTTGGCCTCTGAACTCCTACTGAGGCATTTGAAAATATGAGCCAGAATTACTAGTGTAGCACTACTCTGTGCTTGCTTGAAAGTAATTTACATAACATAAAATATTTTTCACCCTTGAAGGGATAGCTGGGAAAAACTTCTAAATGATAAAAACTTGTGACTGGATTGAGTAGCAAAGATTTGTGGTCTACTGCAGAACTGAAGATCAAAACGACTTGCTGCACTGCTCTCATAACTGAGAAATAGGTTTGCTCCCAGAGGTGGTTAAATAACAAATCACACTTAACTAATTAGAATATTCTGCCATCTAGTGACTGGACTTGCTATCTGAAGATTTTGCACATCCCTTCAGCTGAGGTTTGAGGACATCTTTGCAGACTATAACTAGCAGCTCAATATGATGAGCTACAAGAAAGTTTTCCTCTCAGCAGACAGCATTACTTTTCCTAGCTGGAAATCATTTGGTGTCTATCCAGTATTTATCTGCTATGATTGCTGGCAGAAATTCAAATTCAATTACCTTTTTTTTTTTTTTTTTTTTTTCCTCTCCATACTAAGTCTCTGGAAAATAACCAACATCTTTCTACTGCACCTTTATCTCAACCTGTCTTGCTATTTCTTTTAAAATGCTGGTTTTCTTGGATGGCTCCTGACAGACAGGTACCAATACGATACTAATAACATAACTGTATGGCTGTAACATGTTATTCTTTCCCTCACGGTATGTTCAAATAAGAGATCAGATGACAGGCAGTTTTTGGTGATCACCCACTCTCTATTTACAGCATTATTCCCTCTGATGTTTTCTCTGGCATAGCAAGCCATAATGTTTGAAAACTGACCATTTCTTAAAAATAATTTTCCATCTTTGATTTTAAGATTTCCTTTTTTACCCCTAGTTTTGGGCTTAAAAATCAGTCATGCCAGCACCAAATTTATTTCTTCAATGACAGGTTGGAAATGAAGCAATTCGCTCCTTGGAGACATTTTTTGTTTTGCTATTGTAGGTCCTAAGAAAAAGAAGTTTTGATCAATGTTTTCTGTTAAGTGAAAACATCCAAGAGATTAGACACACATTTTATAATTCGTAGAATAAAACAGGCACCAAAAGATGCTTCTGTTTCTGTACTATTTTTAAATAACATCCACATTTATCATTTTTATAAAAATATTTTTTAAAATCTTGACAACTTCATCTTGATTTCCTAAATGCACTTGTTGCTAAAATGAAGTCAAGGAAATTATGTCTCACATCCCTTGCAGAAAATCTTACTGAATATTTTATGACAAATAAATAGAGCTTGGCCACTGGAACGTATAGAGGAATAACATCTCTTTTAAACGGACCTCATCTGATTTTTCCCAGACACTATGACAGTGGTTGGTTATTCCACTCTTTGTTCCTAAAACAATGAGGGTGGATGCACAGCACAGCTTGACATGGTTCTTCCAGGTCTGTGTAGTGAGCAAACTGCTTTGCACACTCCTCACATTGCAGCAGAATTGCTCTGGCTATTTAGTTGTTTCATCTGCAACACATTTCCTTCCTCCAACTTCTTTGCTGCCTATCCTGCCTTAATACTGGGTTTAGATGAGTGACTGTCATTAAGATGTCTGATTCGTATTCTCAAGATGGGGAATAATGTACAAGGTAAAAATACAAGATAGATTTTTCATGCTTATACAAGTTAGTCTGTTCAGAAAGACGTTAGTGAACAACATTGAGCTGCTTCTTTCTCCTATGCTTATACATTTTATGTTTCAAAGAACTTAGCTTATCTCTAATTCAAGCCTAATTTGGGATTGTGAAAAGATACAATAAGCTTTTTCACTGAAGTGATATAAAGAAGCAATTGAATGTGATTAAATAACTATCACTTTCAGGTAGTACGTCTTCCTTTGCACTCTATAGCTTTATCCCTAGCCTCTCAAAGAAGCAGCAGTGCATCAGCCAATATTAAATAGGTCTGTGTGTACTGTGAGGAATGGTACCTTTTTAAAATCTTTGTTTTGGAAAAGAAAAGCCCAAAATATTTTGTACAAACTTCAAATTGAATAGGGACACTGTAATTGTGTACATTTGAAATCTTTACGCCAGAAGAAGCTCAAGTCAGGAACTCAGGTCAGCAATGTAGGAGTTCACTTTCATAGTAAGACAGGAAAAGAATTGTTCATGTTTGGAGGGGAAAAAAGCCAAAATCAAAACCCAAACATGACCCCTGTGTTACCTTAACACTGTTATCCCAACTTCTTTTGTGAGATGGATTTCCAAGAAAAAAAATTGCAGCTAAACATCTGATTGTCTGTGTTTTATCCATTTCGATAGACCTTTGACATCGCAGTATTGGGCAGTGGGTTGTAATCTATTGTGCTTAAGTTTAAGCAGTTTGCTGTGTTGAACATGTAACGGCTAAGGTTTTTCTAGTCCTGATCCGAGATGCTGATGTGAGATGTCAAAATAATAAAGCACCCTTGAACAGAGTTAGAATCATATTTGTATTTAGCCTGTTAAACTAAAAAAAAAAAAAAAGGAAAAAAAGAATACTGAAATGAGGCAAGCATTTAACCTCAGTCGTTTGCTGAAAAGAAAGTCAAAAAAAACACATTCAGAATTAGAAATAGATGCTAATTTCTGGAGAGCTGTGCATATATTGTTATTGTTTGATTTTCCAAGAGCTGACCCTGTGCTTTGAAAGCTTTCATTGTGACTACTTAAAATGTGAAACAGTTTGCAAACAGCAGTGATGCTGCACCGGATAGTTTAATGGTACTATTCAGATTGTTATTTCAGAAAATGGATACTAAAGAGGAATAAAACATATCTCTTGTCTGGGTCCCAGAGGTGATGAAATGGAAACTTTCATGGGTAAAATAAAACCAGGCAATGACAACATACTGCATCTGCTGAGCCTTAGAATAAGACTTTCTAGTCCACTCAGGAGTTGTTTATCAATTGTAGTGCTAATGTTTCCGTAGTGTAAAATGCAGCACCTGAGGAAAAAAACACTAATGAATGGAAGGGTGTATAGCTAATGTCTAGCACTCAGCACTAAAATAGCATCAATAGCATGATTTGCTGACATTATACTGAACAGTATATTGTCTACGCATAATTTGCAAGTGGACTGTCAGACTACTCACATTTTACTTGTTCCATGATTTGTGTCAAACTTTCTAACACTGAACAGTATATTGTCTACGCATAATTTGCAAGTGGACTGTCAGACTACTCACATTTTACTTGTTCAAAAGTTACCTTTCTACATACTTGCATCACTGTAAGAATTCACATAATAAAAGAATATTATTTCTGTGATATTTTAAGGTTTCTCTTCCAATATTGGATATTTTTCTGATGACATATACTAGCTAACTCCTGAAAGACTGTTCACACTGCACATGCATGTATGTAATTTCTTCCACATGCTTTCTCAAAAATCAATTCCTCCCCCCCACCTCCAAGTATTAGATTGCAAATATGTTGTGGGTTACACTGTCAAAAGTATTTGAACTCATTGGTGTATAGAGCTATTTGCTCAGTCTGTCCAGCTTGTCTTGGTAATGGTCTTTCTTAATTTTCCTTAGCCCTTTCCACTCGTGGAAAATAAAGTGTTGAAAATAACTCTGTATAATCATGCTTAAATGATCACAGCTATTTTTCAAATCAACAGAGAAATGTTTAATAAGTACAGGTCACTTGTTCAGTGAAATTGAATTTTTTTAAAACAATACTAATTAGTAAGCTGTCGTCTCTTCTTAAGTGCTGATCAACCAATATTCCTTAGCGAGACTGTGAAAAAAAAAAGTGCCCTTTTAATATTGGAAAGGAATGGAGACCTAAATGCTTAACAGTGTAATCAGCCAACCTTCTAACAGCAGACCATTACACATGTGAAATCAGAGGTGATGCAAATACCAGTTTATTCTTGCAGAACTAATCAAAGAAGATTGCATTAAAAGAGAGCAATATCTCCCATTTTAATGGAAAAATACAAATAGAAACTTGAAAATTAAAAAAAAAAACCTCACAGACACACATGCATTCTATCAGTTTTTCCAGTTCCATTGTACTGTTACTGTCTATTGCCTTGAACAGATCTTTTTCTGTAAGTTTTATTGTGTAATCACAGAAGCAGATCTGTCATTTCCACTGAGAAACCATAACATCAACTCCTTATCTATCTAATCCTACATTCAGCATATTCCTGTGTGTCCAAGGATTATGACTCCTTAACTCTGTCATTCCTGC
>NW_009628597.1:54471-70211 GCF_000690535.1 Cariama cristata
TTCCTGGTCATATTTGTACCCTGTACACAAGTCAATTGTATTGTCATTGACAGTAAGAAACCACAGGTGTTTTACTGATTTTCCAAGGACTCTGGACTGAAGCTTGTCAGGCATACTTTGTCTGAACTTGTCCTAATTTTCATGGAACTTGATTTCAGTGTGTTGAGCTGACAGCAATGTTTCTAGAGTTTATGTAGCTCTACCTTTCTTGTTTTGCTTATGTTTCTTTGGCAGAACCACAATTTTCTATATAGATAGCAGTGAAAAGTAGTTATTCTATGTTAAACAGAATATTTATGACTAACATAATGCTGTAGTGTAGAGGAATATAAACACGGTATAATTGAGCGACCATTGAAAGTGAGAACATAGGATGGTATGTAGAGGAGCACAGGGATGGGGTGATTAAAAGTGGGAAGTAGACTAGCACTGGAGACTTCAGTTCTATAAGCAGATCACCCAAAGGTCAGACAAAGAAATACTGACCTGGCAGTTCAGCGAAAACAGTTTTAGGGGTAACTAAGTGGGCAAAGAACATGTACTCAGCATACCTAAGGCACTCTGTGTATCACAAATTTGGTTGTAATGCAGAGCTGCAGCTGAATGAAGAAATACCAAGGCATAGAACATGTTAGCAAATGCTTAAAAATGACCCCTAGTGGCTTTTAGAGTGAGGAAGAATATCTTACTCCTCTGGGTGAAGGATATGGGGATGCTGACAACTTGCAATACTTGTCCCTCTGCCAGTCTGAAGTCATCAACCTTAGGACACAGAGGTGCAGTGGAAGAGTGAACACAGATAGCATTAGGGAAAAAGGAGGAGCTACTAGGAAGTGTGTGTCCTGTTCAACAATTTAAACTGTATTATTATTGTTTACACTTCTTTTGCATTACTATTTTCCTCCTTCCTCTTTCTTTCTTTCTCTTTCTTTGTGTCTGTCTTTTCCTTATTTCCTTCCTTCCTTCCTTCCTTCCTTCCTTCCTTCCTTCCTTCCTTCCTTCCTTTCTCTTTCTCTTTCTCTCTTTCTTTCTTTCTCTTCCTTCCTTCCTATCTTCCTTTCTTCCCTTCTCTGTAATAGAATTGGACCAATACAAATTCCTAAGATTTCAGTTATACCAATAACAAGTTCCTGGCCTTACATATAAGGTTTATTTACTTTTTGTCTATAACCAATATTTTACATTTAACACATTTAACTGCAGAGCTTCTACTGCTTTAGGAATACGAGAAAGTTATTTCAAGCAGTATTAGAGAGGTAGATACTTCATCAGCCCAGCTATATAGTATTTACTACATAGTGTTGTAGTCTTCGTAATATTTCAGAGATCTTTTATATTCTTTCACAGCAAGTGAGTTTTACTCTTCCACTTAGAATTTATCTTGTGTTGAATTCCTCTGTATAATGTGAAAACGAAGCAGCGAATGAGTAGCTTGTGCTGCAAGTACTAAAATTTTCAACATTTGTTTCTAATATAACTGATGTGTTCTTTCCACAGTTGTATTATGAAGACAATTTCCATGTTCCAGATATCTTATAGTTTAAATGGCACTGGTGATGGTAATATGAGAGGTAGGAGAGCTGAAAAAAAGTTAGTATGCAATGCAGAAGGAAATGCAGTTATGCATAAAATATTCCTATTCAACTGTGGATATGATCATATACAATATGTATACAGAAGTGTGAACATATATGGAAATATATAATTTAGATGTATGAATTAATATTACAGAAGAAGAATCAGTTAAGAATCAGTCAGTCTAAACCAACTGGCATCTCAAGGTGTTTAATTACTCTGCTTGGTTTCAGGTAAGACCCAGAAATAAACGTGTTCAGATATTTGTGCAATATGTGTTTTTACTATGCAGGTTGATATAGAATGTACAGTCAAGCGACAGGTACTTTCAAGATATACCGAACAATGTCAAATAACTACAAAAAAGAAGAGGAGAGTTTTAGAAGTCATTAAACTAAAGGGCTGTTTATTAGCCAGTATAAAACAGTGATTGCAATCGGAAATCATTGACATTCCCTGACACTTACCATTGACACCAGCATACACTAAGACACTGCAACTCAGGGAACACAGCAAAAGTTTCAGAGATAGAAACTTCTTGAGTCAGCAGAGTAGGACTAGAATCAGAAGAATTACCAAGAGAGGAAACTATTTGAGGGTGGTTTTACTAAATGAGAGTTTTACATTACAGGTTTGACAGATTTTTCATTAAAATAGCAAGCCTAATTATATCACTCCTATTTTTATTCCATAGCCTTCACTTTGTGAACCACTCTGTTAAAAGTACATGGAAATATTCTTCATCCAGTTTAAGAAGGGTAGAATCAAGGTAATTGTAAATATCCTACAAAGGATAATAAAATGAGATGAGACGGATACTGCAGTAGATAAATTAAATTTAGAAGAGCTGAAGCAACACCTCCCATGTCCCTCAAGCTATTTTGCTAATACTCATGGGTAAAGCTATTTCAGATTCAGTTTACAGGTTGAAGAATAATGGTTTGATAAATATCTGTCTGTCTGTCTGTCTATCTATCTGTCTTCTTTTTAGCTGTTGTTTTTTTTTTCATACTGGTTCTTTGGTACAAGATCTCAGATACTGGCAGTGCTGTAAAATTTGATGTCTCTGAAATACGCTCTATCGATATATTGGCTTGAGGGAAAAGAACAAAAGGGGAAAGCAGGATGAAAAGGAAATTTCATTTCTTAGAAATAAACTTTATAAAACCTCTTGCAATGAGAAAATTAGGAAAACTCTAAAATGTTTTTATAAAGCTTGATTTGTCACTGTTTTATTTATTTGAGTTTTCTACTTGATATGTGTATAAAGTCTCTGCTTGCAGTGCAAATCCCACTGCTGTGTTTCCTTGTCTCAAACACAATTTAATCTGGAAAATAACAAGAGGATAATTCATCTAGGAGAAATGACAGCAGAAATATCTGCAACCCATAGAGCTACGAAAGTTTTAGGTTAGATTATTTACTAGGGAAATTTAGAACATTTAACTGAAACTATAATAATGCTGAACAATCATCATTAATGTAGTTATGCATACACACAGAAAATCTGGCTTCACCTGCAGCAGGCAAGTATTATTTTTATTAATTACGGTGCATTCAAGCTACGTATTCTGTCAAGGAAAGCTTGAGAAATTTGATAGGATTATGTTATGAAACCAAGAAAAAAAAATCTTTTTGTAATAAAAAGCCCACCTTTATTGTAAATTTGGCTCACTGGTGATCCAAAATACCAAGAAAGAGACTAATATCTAATATCTGTGTGTTTCTAATGCAAAGTGCCCCTAAATCAATTGGAAAATTTGTTTACATTTATATGAGGATATCACTTAAAGGAATATATGCAATTTGTATTAACTCAATTCTTAGATGAGTTTTACAGCTACCTCTGTCACATAGTAATTCAATGACAAGAAGGAAAAAGCATGGATTTTGTGCTGCTTCTTCCTTTAATTTCATGACCACTGACTTGGATAGGCATTTAGTGTTCTGTAAATATTCAGGTAGAAAATTGACTAGGATGAAGAGATAATATTATGTTCATGAGTGCTTAGAGGATTTTGAACCAGCAATGCACAGTAGGACTTCTCAGACACTTTTTAACACAGCCACCTTGTTGTGGATAAAGTGACGCACTTCATTTGTAAGAGAGAAGCAGCAATATGTTTATTGATATAAAACAGCAATTTAACAAAGTTTGATAGTAAATGCAACAGTGGTTTAACAAGATTTGATGGCAAGGTACACTTCATTATTTACTGCATAGAGGACAGGGTCAGACAAAACTGTCAGGAGACCCTCCGATTGAGTCATGAGGTTTGGAGAGGACACCCTGCTTTCTAAGCTTGTTGTCAGAGAGGAGTCTAGGTGCATTTGGATCTGATCCTAGTCCCAAATTTGGTCAATGGTTTATGCCTATAGGATTATATCTGCACAGCTAATCACTTATATTTCCTAGCTAAGATTTCAAAGTTTAGCATGTTATTAGTCACTTATCGAGAATCTGTTGTGGCAAGGAACTCAAAGAGTAACCTTCAGAGGTATCCCTATGCAAGGGGAGATCCTGGCATGCAGCCCGTGGTCATGCAGGAGAGGTCAACAGGCCCTGGGCTGTCCACCATTTATGGAGTAAGATGCTTGACTTATAGTCATATTTGCATACTAGCCATATTTCAGTGACACATGTTCAACTAGCCCTCTGCTGTTGAGCGATTAATGACCCTTAGCCATTGTGTTGTTATCTGCCTCCCCAGAGTCCAACTTAATCCAGATGGAGCCATCACAACCACCACTGGTGGCTATTGCTTAAGCAGAAAAGGCTGGTGGGGAGCACACTGTCACAAACCTCAATAATCAGAATCATAGAAAGGTTTGGTTGGAAAGGACCTTAAAGATCATCTCGTTCCAATACCCCTGCCATGGGCAGGGACATCTTCCACTAGACCACGTTGCTCAAAGCCTCATCCAACCTGGCCTTCAACACTCCTAGGGAGGAGGCACCAACAGCTTCTCTGGGCAACCTGTGCCACTGCCTCACCACCCTCACCATCAAGAATTTCTTCTTAATATCTAATTTAAACCTTCCCTCTTACAGTTTAATGCCATTGTCCCTTGTCCGATCACTACACGTCCTTGTAAAAAGTCCCTCTTCAGCTTTCTTGTAGGCCCCTTTAGATACTGGAAGGCTGCTGTAAGGTCTCCCTGGAGCCTTCTCTTCTCCAGGCTGAACAATCCCAACTCTCCCAGCCTATCTTCATAGGAGAGGTGCTCCAGCCCTCGGATCATCACGTGGCCCTCCTCTGGACTCGCTCCGACAGGTCTATGTCCTTCTTGTGCTGAGGACACCAGAGCTGAAGGCAGTACTGCAGGGGGGGTCCCACCAGGGCAAGGGTAGAGGGGCAGAATCCCCTACCTTGACCTACTGGCCATGCTGCTTTTGATGCAACCCAGGATATAGCTGACATTCTGGGCTGCCAGCACACACTGACAACTCATGTTGAGCTTCTCATCAACCAGGACCCCCAAGTCCTTCTCCTCAGGGCTGCTCTCAACCCATTCTCCATCCAGCCTTTATTTGTGCTTGGAATTGCCCCAATCCATGTGCAGGACCTTGCACTTGGCCCTGTTGAAATTCATGAGTTTCACTCGGGCCCACGTCTCAAGCCTGCCCAGGTCCCTCTGGAGGGCATCCCTTCCCTCCAGCGTGTCAACCGCACTACACAGCTTGGTGTCGCCGGTAAACTGACTGAGAGTGCACTCAGTCCTGCTGTCCATGTCACTGACAATGACATTAAACAGTGCTGGTCCCAACACCGACCCCTGAGGAACGCCACTCATCACCAGTCTCCATTTGAACATCAAGCCCTTGACTGCAACTCTTGGAGTATGACCATCCAGCCAATTCCTTATCCACTGAGTGGTCCATCCATCAAATCCATGTCTCTCTAATTTAGAGACAAGGATGTCATATGGGACAATGTCAAATGCTTTACACAAGTCCATTACATTACAGGCTATTAAAAGACTAGTGTACTAAAAATAATGTAATTCAAGCATCTGATTGCAGCAAGTGTGCAAAATATACACTTATTGGTTTTCAGGAGAATGATGATGGTGATCCATCTGTTAAGCAGGGGTTCAAGAAACTCTTTAAACTGCCAGATGTAGCATAAGGTTATACATCTAAGAGGATGAAGCATAGAACACATTAGGGAATAAAGTTGAGGGAAAATGTGAGATTACCTTTTAATGCAGAGGCAATGATATGTAAGCATAAACTGTGATGTAAACTCGCTAAGTATAAGCTTCAGATACAAGACTTCAGGTCAGTTTGGTCCTGGAAGACTATGTAGAATAACAGCAAGAGTAGGACTGAGATGATAATCCTAAGTACAGTGATAGGTGCACAAACTGTGTTCCTAGCTCTGGTGTTTACAGTTCAAGAATACAGTTGAAAAATGGTCTAAGAAGAGTGTTTCTGGAAAATGTGCCATAGTAAAGTCTTGGGGATTAAGACAGGCAAAATTAACTGGAAAAAGCTATAAGGGACAGTGGACTGCCCCATTAGTTAATTTCTTAGAACCAATGCTTGCATAGAAAGGATCAGAAGAAAGAATATCTGTTTTGGAAAGAATTTGCAGCTCAAAGGAGACATTACGTAGTAGAATATCAGGTTATGCAATGTGCTTCAAGAATCAAATCTCGACGATTATTTTGTTGCCTAAAGATAGTATCTACAAGGGTGCAAATCTATTTAGTCAGAATCTCATTTGACATCTTGAACATAAGGATGAGTTACTCTTTGTGTTTCCCGGCCTTCCTGGCATCTAGACAGACCTGCAAACCCACTAGTAACACAGAAGAGACACAGAGGACATACTTGTCTTTCTTACTTTTACACAGTGGCATTATCATGCAGAATAGATTTGATAAATTATTCTATTTATTTTCCAAAATTTCAGATATATTTTAATTATATAAACCCAGATCATAATGGATGCTTTGTTAATGATTTGGGTTGCTTAAATAATAGTTTTAAAGGCAGTTTGATTTAGTACCAGCTAAAGTTAAATTAAAAAAATGAGAGACCCTGAATAAACCAGCTTTAATATTTTAGTGTCTACTGCCTTGAGGCACATATGATTAGCAGTCACTTTAAGCTGTTGTTGAAAGATCAATCCATACATATCAGTTGAGCAATTCTGTAACTCAGAATACAGGTTTATTTTTTTTTTTTCTCCTAAGACTTTTTAAATATTCTTGGGATCTTTCACAAGAAGTAGCCATGTATGCTAAGAAAGTCTGAAAGAATAAATTCAATATTCCTATTTTTTAACTAAACATCCTGAATTTTTACTGTTTGAAACTTTAGTAGAAATTGCCACACTTTTGAAGAATATATCATTAATCTGTAATCAAACACTGACATACTCATTTGTTCAAGAAACCAGATGTTGATTGGGTCATTTTCATGAAATTAAGAAATCAAAGTTATAACCATGTGCCCTGTTTAATTTGATGCAGAGAGGAATTAGAAACAAACTCAAAGCGTAGTACTTAATAAAATATGACATATAGATAACCTGAACCCTTTCCTCAAATGAAATCGATATATAAATAGAAATTTAATAAATAAAAATATGCTCTTTCAAAAAACTTTATAATTTGATAGCCTGGGACACAGATCCTTCTGTATCCTCCCTCTCTTTTCCTTTGACTATATTAAAAAAAGTAGTAGATGCAAAGAACATCAGCGTGATCCTTTCAGTGTAAGTGAACCAACTACTTATTCTCAAGTTAGTCTTTAGGTTCTGCTGGGTTTTATTGTTCTGAGATGTAAAGATAATGCAGGTATGATTTTAGAAATGCAATAGCTATGACAATTTTGCAGTTAAAATTCTAGCATTTTTAATCAAACAGTTGCTTCTATTACACTTTTGCTGTTTTTCTTTTGAGCTTACATGGTAAATGTTTTTAAAACACTTTGAAGAGACTTTCTGATACTTATGTGCATGAAGATGATGTTCATGTTAGTGTCTTCTATTTAAATAGTAGCTGCGTACCTCCTGAAAAAAGAGATCTCAATCCATTTCTTCATCCCTAGAGTGGAACACAACTGCCCTTAAACATTCCTCAGTAAAAATAGAACTGTAGTTTAAGACAGGAACTTATTAATCATGTGCTGCATTAAATCTGCGGAGAGAATTTCAGAAAGCAAATTTTTAATTGCTGAAGTTGGGATTTAGCCAGGACACAAGGTTAATAAGCTAATTCCTCAAAGGGGTATTTAACTACTGTGTACCACCAATACTTGGGCTTTGCATTCTATCTGAAAGATGACCCTCACAAACAACAGAAGTTCCTTAAATATTGCTTGGCAACTCTTTCAATTGACTTACAGGATAGGGTTTCCTTCCTCTGCTACTAATGATATTGACAGAGGACTTTTATTCAAGTACTAGACATATGTGATCTTGTTTAACTTGTGAAAACTTAAAGGTTGGATTGTCTCAAATACACTGTCTCCACATGACCACACTGAGTTATTGACAATATCAGCATTCATAAAGAAAATTTCTATTTCTTGAAGCAACATTTCAAAGTAAGAAGACTACTCTTTGCAAGCATACTTTGGATAATCTACTGATACTGCACATTTATTTTTCTGATCAAATTGCAGCAGTCATAGCTGTGGATGTTCTGTTGCTTTCCTTTTACTTTTTGTGATCTTCTGTAGCAGAAAATTCTATATACCAACAATAGTGTTTTCTTAACACTCACTCCTGACTGCTTTATACTTCATAAATCATGTGTTTCTTTCATCAGTTTCCTTTCATTTCATCATTTTACTAATTTCAAAGCACATTGTATGGATGTGAACAGAAAATGAAATATTACTGCAAAGTAATAAGACAGAATGGTAGAAAGCTGTTCTAAGAACAACAAAATCTGATAACAATAAACACCTTGTTTTAATTAACTGGATGGTTGTACAACACAACCAAAAGTAACAGGTAGTGACTGCAATGATTTGTATTGAGAAACCAACCAAAACCCTTAAATTTATAAATATCAAAACTGAAAAATCATATAATATCTGAGAATTTTGCAAAGTCACTTGACCAGTAATCACGACCAGCTCTGAGGATCAGAGTTAACAACCAGAGACATAAATTATAGCAGTCAGAGGCACAAGAAAGGACGAATAATGATATTACAGCTTTTTCACTGATGAAGTACAAAACCTATGCTGCAGGTTTATAGGTTATTGGTCTGTACACCTGCCTGCTGATGGAAAGGAGTGAATGAATTCCTTATTTTGCTTTGCTTGCATGCACAGCTTTTGCTTTACCTGTGAAACTGTCTTTATCTCAAACCATGAGTTTTCTACACTTTTACCCTTGTGATTCTCCCCTCCATCCTGCTGTGTGAGGGTGAGCTGTCTACCAGGGTTAAACCACATCATGGTCATAGACTGAACTATAAAAAGCTGAGATACTTTCCTGTGCCAGCTCTTTACTCAAAGGCAAGGATACAAACTGCAGATCTGCTAACTTGATCCTTAAAGTAAGCAGTGGGGGACAAAGTGATGGATCCATCTGGCCAGGATGCATTCAGCAGTGTAGACAGGTTTGTCCAAAGCTGAGTATACTTCCAGCACGTAAATACGATGCAGTGTTTCCTTTCTGCATGGTTCTGAAAGGAAGGTTACAGATTTATGTAAAAATGCAAATCATTACTTCATGGCAAAAAAAGGCTCACTGAAATGAGGTAGTAGCAGCAGCTTCTGTCCTTACAGTTTTCGTTGAAGAACTTGAGGCGATAATAGAGCCACTTTTTGTGTTCTTAGATTTTGCTTAGGTAATTTGAGAAAAATATGAATGATTCAGTAACTGTTTTACTTATTCAGAATGCCTTGTTGGGAAACCTGATTCGGACAATATGAATGGCAAAGAAAAGTCTGCCTTCCTCATCTGTTACATTAGATTATATTCCATCTGCTGTGTAAAATGCCCTATATATCATGTGCTGTGGAGTCTCACTACAAATGCAGTTCCAATCTGCTTGTAGACAGCCAATCCAGTTAAAATACCTTCTTTATTCCAATTTTCTGCCTTATCGGTTATAAAAATTTTAATTCTGGTTTTCAGACTAATCTGACAAACATTCCCTAGTGTAAACTATGAGGACAAATGTTATCATTAGAAAAGAGTAATTAAGAAAGATATGTTACTTTTGTGCTAAGTTCAGACTATAAAAACATCTGGAGAATAGATTAACTGAAAGAACTGAACATGATCATAGACATTTTTTTTAATGTTAACAATTTATGTCCACCCTGATCTAAATTATTTGTTTCTTTCTTTCTTGGTTTAAAAAAAAAAAGGGGGGGGGGAGGGGGGAAACATGATACAGAATTTCCCATTGCAATAGCTGTTGTGGGAGCCAAGGCAGTAGGATGTTTCAGGAGAGGCCCATGACTGACTGCTCATAAGCTAATTTTTCTTCTGTGTTACACCAATGTCAAGTCCGGGCTGAGAAAACTGGAAAAATGATGCAGAATGGAGATGACTTCATTCCTATGTCATTTTCTCCAGTTACTTAGAATTCAGATTGAGAATTTGAAAGTGTTCAGCAATAACATATGTCGGCCTAGTTCTACTCACTTAATACTGATTTACACCTGCTGATTATTTATCACTATAATGTTCAAAGAAAAGACTATTTCTGCTGGAGCTATCAAAAAAAAGTGCCTTTTTAGAAAAAAATTATCCTAAATTTATTTTGCAATAAAATGGTTCTTTGAGGATGGAGGAATGGTAGGGTGGGGTCAGGAAGACCTTAATCTCTGTAAGAATAAAATCTCTATTGGGGCAAGTAAAAAACCATCGACTTTTCCAGAGTCTCATTTTTGCATTTCTTCTGACAAATTTGTCAGTGACTACTGGACAACATAGAAACCTTACCATAAATGAAATATGAATCTTCATTAAAAAAATGCATTGAGACACTATACTAAATAGTGAGGGAAATAAATATTTATTATGTCTGCTTTAATTAATAAAAAACCCAAAAGTTCTTCCTAAGTATTTGTTTACAAGTATTCTTCATTACAGAGTTAGCAATTTTTCTATAAATCCTGAAATATAAAAACAGATTAAGGTGTATATTCTGAACACCTTCTCTTTAGTAGTCAATATTGAAATGTATCCATGAACTTCTGGAAAAAAGAGGATACTATTTATAGTGAGAAATAGTAAAAGCATCGTGCCTATCATCTAAGGTACAGTAATAAAGAAATAAATTCTTCCAGCTGTGTTTTGTGTGATACCTTAACCTGGTTTGTGTCAGATTAAAAAGCCCTGACAATCACATGACTGTGCCACAGAAAGTGATACTGTATTGTCTTTCTCCCCTTCCATCAGTGTGAGAATCACACATGCTACAGGAAGTCCATCTCTTCAAATGATAGGTAAGATAAAATTTGTTAAGGGACAGTGGACATCCACTTATAATTCACGACAGCCACAGTTATACTACTAGGATAGAAAACAGACCTATAGCTACTACCGACAATTCTTTCACATAATGATATGACTTTATTTGTCAAATCTGACTGGATGGGTAATTTCCTGTTTGTCAATGTTCATTAGTGCAAAGTTGATGGTAAAAGCTAATTGCGATTCGTTAAGTACTGTAAGGTGTATCTGAGAAAAAATGGCAAATTGCAGTAGGGGTATACCTGAATAAAAATAACAAATTGCAGTACTATCGTGTTGCTTCGGAGTCCTCCTTGGGATCCAGATATCTAGAAGAGCACAGGTTTTGTCATTTGTTGCTGAAGACCACTCAGAATTGTGCCGTTACATGTATATCTGGTGCTTCAATGTAAACACAAACCTTAAGGTTTTATATTGTCATTTCTGCTGTCTGATAGGTTCGCAACAGTCAGTTAACAGTGAAAAAAGGAATTAATTCAGCAGTCTGTCTATTGAGTAGCAGGTGGAAGCACTGGCAATATTTGTTCTACAACAAGAATTACAGTGATGGAATTTAGGAGTGAGGTAGTCACAAGAATAAAATGTCAATTCTTAATTACATAAAATTTTAGATTTATTTATTAACTGAGATGTGTGTGAAAGGTGGATAGCAACTTCTGTTCCAAGACTTCCATTCAGTGACACACACACATCCTGGGCAGAGCACACATTTGTACCAATCCAGACCCCGCCCCTCTGCCCCAGTCAGGACCCATACTATGAACCCAGGGGACCAGGGCACTCATACCTGACCACTCAATGTCTTCAGTCCTTGCTAGTGGTCTGATCTCTGCATAAAACAGTCCAAGTGCAGGCTTGGACTCCTACAGGATGTAGAACTACAATGGGTAGATGTTCCCCACAAGCCAAAATATTTTCACTATTTATTGCTTTGTAACTTGGATGGTTGGCATAAGCCAGCAATGGCCTCATTGGTCAAGTCACCTTAAGGTGATCTCTTTCAGTTTCTCCATATTTAATGCCAATCATCTGTTGTTATTAGTTTTACTATCACATTTTAGATTTCCATCCTGCCAAGAGGTAAATTAAAACTTCTATGAATATAGTAGCTCTTAAAGAAAGTGAAGCTGAAAATAATATGGACAAGAATTATCCTATCATGTTGCCTTGATTATCATGAGCATGAAACATGGAATAGTACCAGTACAGAGAAAATCAGAAAATAAGAGAAAGATGGCATAATATAAAATTTAGGTTAGAAGCTGCCATTCAGAAGAGTCCAAGTCGCTTTCTCCCTATGAGAATGTGGAAAATAGTGCTTCTCATTCAAGTTATAAGAATTAATTACAGTAATTGAGGTTTTTTTTCTGGTGGGTTCAGGTTTTTCCTGATTTTTTTGAAGACAGACCTCTGATAATCATGTGTTCAAACCATCTGCTAAAAACAAGACCAGCTGCAACATTAGATCAGGTTGCTCAGGGTAATACCCAGCTGAGTCTTTAATATACCCAGTTGAATTTTGAATATTACCTAATAAATCTTTTCCTAATTTGCTAGATGGAATTTGTAAGACTAAAATTAAGAGATATCAAGACCTAATCCTAATCATATTGAAGTCAATTGGATCCTTCCTCTTTAAAAGAAGTTTTATTTCCTTCTTACCCAGACCTCCTGCACAGAGCATTCTCCGACTTTCATAAGTGGAAGGCAACAGAAATAGGGATAAAAATGAAAGGAAGTCCGCCAGCAGATCCTTCAACATCACTTATATCACATCTTTAATTGGCTCAGAGGGTTAGCTGGTTTTCTTGCAATTAGTGAGCAGGCATTAGAATTGGGAGATAGCACCTATCAATTAAATAAATTCCCTGTGTAGATTTAGTTTTACTGTCACTTCCTGAGAATAATGAACTGTTCTGTTGCCTTACGTATATTTTTGTTTCTACTTTAATCACTTAAGCTGCAACAAGTATAGAATGAAGCTTATCTGGTCAGATTTTATACTTCCTTTGTATTGTATTTCTATATGGTACTTAGTCTTTTGTGAAGATAGTTGCTTTGTTATAAAGTGCAGAACCATTTTAGAAGCAGACCATCTGAGAAAAAGAGCACACAAGTTTGAATCTTGCTACAGAAGGATACAGATTTCTGTAAAACTAAAACTAGTTTGTGTGATCTTTGTTATTACTTTTTTCTATTGGGTATGTACTGCAAAATCCTGTCAGTTCTTGTTAGTGAGGATGGTTTCCCATTGACTTGATAACACTATTTTTAAACAATTGAAACATTTGTCTACATCTCATGTGAAACTTCTGGAAAAATAAAAGTGGGTTTGATTTTAAGTTACCTGGATACAGTGCTGTTTTCATTTTGTTATGGTTTGCTCAGGTTTTGATGTCATAAGTATTCACTTTTATGAGTTAGACATTTTAATGAAATTTAGGGAAAACTGTAAATTATTAAATAGATTGTAAGGATTATTATACCCTTTAGAGATCACAAATGATACCAGTAGCTTATTTGCTTATTTTCTGTTTGTTTTTTGGTTTTTTTTGTTTGTTTGTTTGTTTGTTTTTTGTTTTGTTTTGTTGTTGTATTTTTCCATAGCAGAAGCGAGGGGTAAGAGTTGACTTGAATTATCAGTACAAACAACTGAGAGATAAAATGGAACGGAGGAATGTGCAACAACCTCAGCTTTTTAGAAAATGAATAACAAGAAAGGAACCGTCAACTATTTATAGTCATAGAGAAAGTTCATGGCCATTCTTCCAGATCTCAAGACAACTAGGATATTAACAATAAAACCCAAAATCTGATATTAGGAAAAGGCCAGGAGGTTCTTCTGTGGGAAGGCATACAAATACACTCACTTGTTAAACCTGTGTTTTAAAAGCTTTTTTATTCTGTGACCACTCTTTCAGTTGGTAGTGTCAATTGCTCATTCAGTTCTGCTTCAGCCGAACCAGGACACCAGCAAATTTGTATGCATCCATCACTTCACAGCGTGTTGCACACTGTGCACAAAAACATCACTTCTACCTGACTGGTAGATTCTCAACTAGGTTCGTTGGGAATCACAAAACAGGAATTGAAAGGCAGAGAAAGAAAACAGTGGAGGGAAAAGATGCTCAGGTGCAAAAGAACAGGAGAAAGAATAGACCAGAAGAAATGGGAAACAACATAGAAGTAAAGTGATGGATCAGAAGCAGTATCAGGAGAAAAAAAAATAAATTAAGAATTATATTGAGCAGAACCTGAAGTTTACCAAAGCACCACGTAAAGGTTGTTATTGAAATTATCTTCTGAACATGTCTATCAGATGTAGTTTTACTGGAGATGTCACGTGGAGTCTTTCAAGTGAAGGAAATGGGATGGGAATATATAAAAAATTATAAATAGTGAAAAAAGTAACTGCACCAGTCATCAGGACTGGTGCTTGGGAGAACAGAAGAGAAATACTGCTGAATTTGGGGACTTTGTAAATTTGTGTAGAAGCAACCTGAAATATAAGTGGTGTTTGGAAGATGACAAGCAGATTCTACAGCTTCATTCAAGATGGAGAGTGCACAGGAAATGTACACTGGAAACATGATGAGAAACAACAGGAAGATTACTACTCCCAAGTATTAAAGGTAAATTGAATGGTATTGATAGTAAAACTTCAAATAGAAAATTCTGAAACTGTATTTTTCCATAGCAGAAGCTATGAATTCATAGGCATAAGAAACTTTATATCTGTTTTCTAACAGAACATTTACAGTCCTCATCCTTTGATTCTGTCTTACAGATATTTCATCAAGTAATGCAAAAATTTCACAGTCAAGAAAGACTAGTTAAGATTTCTTTAAAAGCTAGTGTTCTTTACACACTTTGTGCATTTTAAATGTGAGACATCATCAATGGCTCCTCAGTGTTCTCAAATAACATTTTCATTGATAAGAGAACAATAATACTTTATTATTTCCTCATACAACTCCCTATATTCTAAGAGGTTTTAGTCTTTCTCTTGAATTTTTACTGATTTCATGAAGAAAAAATTTTTATAGCGTACTGCATAAAATACAATAAAATGTATAACACTTCTACAAAATTCCTTTACAGAGTACATGGAAACAAAGCATGAAGTAATCTTTAGACAGAACAAAAGGATTATTACTCGTGAATCATCAAATCAGACAAATCAGACAAATTTCCAGTGTCAGAAATGGAAGTATCAATGTAACTGAAATAATTACTGGATTAGCAATGCAGGTATTCAAGTCTCCGGAGAAATTTTATTATAAAAGGAATAGCAACTGGTAGCAACTCAGAGGAGAGCTAATGGACTTAGTCTGGATTTATGATAATGAAATTGGCAGAAATAATCTGTCAGCTTTTTCTGTACTTAAATTTTGTTTCTTAGCACTTCACTTCTGTAATAGTGCAGTGAAAATATTTGTGTAGAGTAACACAATGCAGTTGGATGACAGAACACTTGTTTTCCTGCTACAATCAAAACCCAGTTCAGAAATCTTTCACTATTATTCTTTCTTTTTTATGTATAAATGTGTAAAAACATGTAGTAAAAAAACAGGAATGCTTTCTTTAAACTTCATCTGAATAGCTCTTTCCTTTTAGTAAGTTCATAGAATCGTAGAATCATAGAATCATTATGGTTGGAAGAGACCTCAAATAACACCAAGTCCAATCGTATACCCAATGCCACCA
>NW_009628598.1:0-18745 GCF_000690535.1 Cariama cristata
CCCCCCTGCCTGCTGCCAGCACCTGTGCACCCACACCCAGTACATTACAAAACAGTTTTATGCAGAATTGATTAGGAAACCAATACAGTTTCTAGCACCGCCATGTTTTCACTTCAACAGATTTATTTCCAATTTGCGTACTGTTTTAGTTCTGGCTTTTATATTGTCGCTTTGAGAGTTGTTACTCTGAAGTTTTACTTTCTTTCATCTTTTGACATATGGGTTCAGCCCATACGCGCAGTGGCCCCAAGCCAGCTGCCATGGTCTGGGCAGGCCGCTGCCCTGTGACCCGGGAGGGACGGCATACCGGCCTTGGGACAGGTCACCACGGTGACTTTGCAAAAGAAACAAGTGCTAATACTCATTTTCTCCCTATTCTTGCTCGTACACTGTTGTAGACTAAGTAAAATGTCTTTTTTTAAAAAAAAATTTGCATATTCCTGAAGGAAAAATATATTTTGTTTTTACAAAAGACTGAAATCAACTAAATGGCATTTACTGCGTACATATTTTTTTTTGTTTTCTTTTCACTTGATGAATATTTTGCCAAAGTGTTTCCAATAAAAGAATTCCACTCGACCTTGTTAGCAGGCACAGAGTAAAAATCTGTGTGGCTGATTCCTCCGAATCAGTGGCATATACCAAGAGAAACTTGGTCCAGAAGTTGCATGAGAAAAAGTATATAAAAGCTGAACAGAAAAATAAAGGTAAAATCACAGAAATGTGGATCGACCGAAAGGTGTTTCCTCAAAACTTACCTTTTAACAGGATTTTTTGTGAGTCTGTCTTTTTCTCTTTCTCCTGTTGGGTAGCAAGGAGAGGTGCCACTGCTTCTGCCGTGACTTTTCGGAAGGTGTCCACGTGTGCAGGGCATTGGAGCGGGCAGTGCAGGTGGAGCCTTCTCCCGTAGACGGTGCCCTACCTTTAGCTTAGCGTTACGTTATCGTGATGTCGTGTCTCCTCAAGAGGTAATGGCAGGGGTTCTGTTCTGCTTGGGGTTGCTGCAGTCTCCAGATAATCCCTTGATTACTAAAAGCTACTTACAGCAACCTCAAGACATCAAAAGCACTTTTTGCCAAAAAGAAAGGTACAAATCATGGAAATGAGCCTAGAGTCAGTGGGTATGTTTATGCTGCACATACTTCACTGGAATATAAAGATACCAAATTACCTAACAGGCAAGGAGTCTAGCTGTGAAAGTACAGAAGTCTAAGTTTAGCTTCCTAACAGGCAAAATGATCTCATGCTGTCTTGCCAAGCCCAGCAGCGTACAGGCTGCATGACACACATGGGTACCAGACAGTTGTCACTGCCTGTGAAGGACTGGACTTGATTAGTGGCTCATAAGGACTCCTGAATTGCAACTTACAAATACAACGTGTCTTTAGTAGAACAAGAAACTAACAGATAATAGGAAAATGTACTTGTGAGGGAGGAGAAGAGATCATCCAGGACACTCAGTCAGCTAGTAACTGGCCATAGCTAGCGTACTCTGGCAGTGTGACTTCAGTTCAAGTATCTTAAAGAGTCAATTACTTCTACAGGTTGATAAGAAGGGGGCAGAGCTTTTGGTTGTGGTGTCCCAGAACCCTCTCATCATTAGCTGTCTGGTAGTAAAGAGAGGCCTGAATTACTGACTGTGGTCTCTTGAAAGACAGGAAAGGTCCAACTTCCATGGTTCTTGTGGTCCCTGCATGCTTAGTTGACTTTATTTATCTGTAGTAGAGTTTATTCATAGTTTCCAAAAGAACTCCTGAGATACTAACAACAAAATTTGGGTAAAAGACTCTAGTTTGGATTTGAGGGAGAAGCAAAGGGAAACTGTTCTTGATGTTAGCTTGAAACAAAATTACGACCATCGTTCAGCTGTAGACCTGTTTAGAGCCATGACCAGGAATGCTGCTCAGCAGAAGGATCTCAACAGTATGACTAACAGTTAAATTTGCTAAGGTGGATATGACCTTGAGTGCAGTAAGAGGCAAATCATTAGGCAGGAGTCTGGTACAGACCCTAAGAATCTGCTAAAGGTACATACAATAAGCCAAACTTTTATCAGTTGACTTTGTCCAGTATGCAGAGTCCAAACCACCGCTGGCAAAAATTTAGGTGTAGGTAAAGTGAGTAAGGTTGAAAGTGACATTTAATATATATAATGTTGCTAGACTTCCAGGGCAAAGGTAAGTTGTTGTCGAGAGCCAAACTAAAGAAACAGCTGGAAGTTGTCTCCCCAGAAGTATCTATAGACAGCAGCTGAAAGGAATCATGGGAGAAATTATTCCTATATATGCTAGCACGTTCTCTAAGCATTATGTAACACTTAGGAGAAGTAATATCAGGCATAAATCTGACTTACATTTCAAAAAGGAAGAGTTCCTGTCATCCCTTATGCTGCATTGCCCCACCCCAGTAGGCAGTGGGAGAACGTTGAGCCGAATGTTGGCAGATGAGCTGATGAAACCATCTCTGTTGCCTTGAATATCCCCAGCTGTGAATGCGGCCTGCGGCAAACACTGGAAATATGAACTACTAGAGACGCATCCTCAGACACTACACTCCCATGTTTGTGGGTAACAGACGGTTTAAGTAAAACTACACAAGTGGAGTTATTTCAGCAAGGTGCCTTTTCTATCTGGGCACGATCAGATCTAGTGGCCTCTAAGAAAGAAGACAAAAAGTCCCTTTCTCACCTCAGGCAGCTTGTTTCAATTGCACAAGAAGCCTTTGACTATGATTTAGGACAGCTAACATAAGACAAGTTTGCTGATGTGGGAAAGTAACAGGACTATCTTGGCAACATGCTTACGGAGAATGACCCTGGGCAACAAGGCCACAAACTTTGGCGTACAGAAAGGTATGTTAAGACCAGAGTACGGCATATTTTAGGGGGTTGGACCTGGCTGCAGACATGAAGTTAGTGGTGCTTCCCTCTTCTGAAAGAAATGTGCCAGCAAAGATTGTGGCAGCAAGGATCTTTGTACATGAAATGTCCCCAACTGTGAAACCTGATGAAACTCTTAAGTCTGTAAGGATGGATCCCAGCATGGATACTTCAGTACAGGGCTACACCTTGCCCCAGCAGGCTACGTCTGCAGTCATCAGGGGAGGAAACAACCCAAGTGAGGGCAAGAGTTTATATTGTTATCCCTTTCGATAATAGGAAAGCCTAACAAAGTAAGCTTCATCTTTAGGTTTCATCTCACAGTATTGGTCAGGGAATGAGACCCACAAGCATGAAACCCATACTGAGAACCTGGACATACGCTCCCTGATATGGTCAAAAGCTGCCCGGGAAGGATGCAAAGCATCCTGTGTACTAAACCACACGTGGAAGCACAGTATGTATACCATGTCATACGTTGCCATACTAGTGTACGGGAATAAAAGACTTAGTGCAGAAACCCACAGACTATTGTCAAGCTGCCTGCAAGGCCTCCACGTGAACGTCAAGCTTGTGGCTGTACTTGCAGAGCAGCGTGGCAAAAGCTGTGTAAATATAGCAAGCCATTTTGTGAAGCTGGAGGGGTACAGTCATGCTATACTGTTTCCTACAGGATTAAGGCCTTAAGGGGGACTATGAATGTTAGAGATCCTTGGCTTTGGTTCAGAGAAACACCTGGAAGCTTGGATGCGTATAATGTCACTTCTCCAGCTGGGTAGGAAACTCATAAAAATAGGCTTCCTTAAAAAATATTTCACAGTCCTAGATCCCAGGCAATGTTGTCATGCCCAGGTGTCCTGCTGCATTTGGTATTTCTGCTTTTACATGGATTTACTCCTGGAAATGGTGAGATAAGTAGGAGTTTAAAAAGGAGGATGAAGCAGAGACAGAAGCCTTAGCAGGAGTTTGATTTCTGAAATCAGGTTGAGTCTCAAGGAGCACTTTCTCTGATCAGTTCATTCATTTGTAGGGTTTCCAGCTGACCTGAGGTGCTCTGTACTTATTCTATATAGGATTTATGGACTGATGGGACTAGGAAAAAAGTAGTTTATGGACCTGAATATACCTTTACTCTCTCAAGTACAAATCAGGAGTAAGATAAAATTAGTGTGAGAAGGAGACCCATATTTTTTTCAGTTACACCCCAGTCCAAAGATTATATTGTGGGCGTGGAAGAAAAATACAAACTAGTGAATCATACATGCTGCTTAGACATTGAATTGCTTTCCTTAAAGTTAAATAAATTGGGAGAACCATAATGCGATTGCAGAGGTGTCAGCAGGATACAATTAAGTTGTGAATTGCCAAGCAGGGATGTAACATGGGAAACTCTTACTGTTGCGAGCAATTCTATTTGGATTACTCACAAACAAAACATTTCAGTCAGGTTGCTCACAAATACTGTTCAGAAGAACTTCATGGGCTCTCCTGTAGCTATTTCAGCTTGCTTCCCTGGAATAATATTACATTTATGAATGTATCCATCTCTGTATACATTCTCTTTTCCATCATATATGTTTGCTTTCACTTGTGAAAGTCATGCTCATGGTTTTTTATCTTGTCTTTAATGAGCTGTAGCTCGTTGCAGTGTATTATGTATTATATTTAAAGTACCAGTACAGATATGCCACACTCTGTAAAATGCAAGAACATCTCTTACATATGGAGAAATTAATCATTTCCAGGGAAAGAAAAATTATAATTCGATCAAGGCAACTCTGTTCTTTGTTTTCAGACAGCAAATGCACTATCTTAAGGACATCTGAAACTCATCTGTAAATACAAAGTTGTCATTCCTTTATACAAGTAATATAATTAAGCAATGTAAACCATTAACAGAATAAAAGAGGTTAAATTGCCTTTTTCACTCAAAACTGATCCCAACTAGTTCCTGATAGGAAGTTGTCCTGATAGGATGCATTATTGGCTAGTCTCACTACTGAGACTATTGTCAATGGGCTGAGCCACAAAACTGGACATGGGTAGGTACACTCCCCACTAATTGCTATTCAGAGTTTTTCAGGTGTCCGTTTTAGAAACAAATGAAAGCATCATTTGCCTGATGCAATATGTGAGGTTTTCCGGTGCAAAGCCTGTATTTATTTTCTCTTCGAGATAGAACTTTAGAGGCCAAATCATATACTGCGGAAAAAATTTGAAGGTTCAGCTTTAGAAAAGGAGGAAACAGGAGCATGTTTTCATGTTTCCCAAGCCTGTTTTATAGAATTCGTGCTTTCCTGGACTTTTAACAGTCTGTAACGGATGAGCATATAGTTTCTTGAGTATATATTCACTGAGAATGGCTAGTTAATCTTAATTTCCAAGTACAAGACCCTAAATACAAGACTGTGGTATAAAAGACTATCAAATACACCAGAAGGCTGCTGCAGCACCCAAGGAGAGTGCCGAGGCTGCGGCTGAGCAAGCGGGAAAGCTGGTTCTTGTCCTTCGTGACCGGTGTGGCTCCACAGATCACAGCCCCGTCTTCTCTGCTCAGTTCTGGATGGCAAATGAGCCTTCCCGACTGGGGAAGTTAAACCACCTGCTTTATTAGAGTTTTCCATTAGGTCTATAGGACATCCACTTTTCCTGGTGCCATGTTAGTGCCTTTAAAGTTTTGTTTTGATAGTTATAGAAATTTATTTTAGCTCTTCTTTTGAAGTAGGGATAAAGAGGTTTATAGGAACACGTGCGCAGCAAATGCATCACTATGTTCTAATTAATGAATTATCCATTCAGTGCTACGATAATTCACTTTATCTCTAACCATTCCCAGTGAATTATTTATATAGTGACATTTATTAGAAAACTGCAATTTGCATTGCTTTTACATTATTGTTCTCATTATAAATCATATTTTTAATAATTCTTTAGTGCTTGGTCTCATCAATAAAGAAAAATGGATGGTGCCCATGAAGCATTTAGCTTTATCTTAATTCTGTATCCCAAACACCATTGCAAATAGCACAAAAGTAGATTCATAATACTTTAAGTGGCTGTTCTTTCCTTTTGTACATTCCCTTGTCTCCTTTTCTCTCCTGTATGCCAGTATCCCTGAGTTTGTTCTGTAAAAGCAAAGGATGATTCCCGATTAATGGCTATTTAAATAACAAAATTACGTTGCTATTGTACTTGCTTCTTTCTGTCCCAGGCAATGACTATGAATTGATTAGCGTTAGAACATTGGAAACTCCTGTGAATTTTAACATTTTATTTGGAATGTTCTATGTGCATTATTGAATGATTTTATACCTCCTGATGCAAAACTGATGATATCTCTGCAAACCTCTGGGGGAGTGTGTGAGGTCATTAAAGTTAGATTTGCAAAGAAAATATATGGATTTCTCTCTCACATTATTCTTTCCTGTGCTGATAATGCTGGTTTTGAGCTCTTGTTCAGAGTGACTCATTTGTATTGAAAAATTCTCTTATCCTTTATCCTATTCATTTACCTTTGCAAACTTTTCATTTCATAAGGGAAATACTTGAAACATTCCTAGAGGAAAACGAGAACTTATGTTTTCAGCTGTTAGTGTTGTCTCCAGAGATAATGGTCACTGAAAGGCAGCCCAGCGTGAAAAGCAAATATACATATCAGAAATGAAAATAACAATTTATACCATGCCTCCTTCCTGCCTTCATCGCTGATAGCTTATTCTCTCCATGAGGGAGGATTCCAGAAGTAATGCTGGTGTTTTGGCATCCAGGCATCTGCATGGGAAGAAAAATGATGACGTTTCATTAAAAATTCTCCCCAGAATCCTAAGTTTGTTCTATATTTCTACTGATTGTTTATTATTATTTTTATTTTTAAATTTATTCTTAAAACGAAGGGTTTTAAAATTCATGGATTCATGGGAGCTCACAACTTAATTAGCTCCCTGCCAGTAACTGAGGGAGAAACACTGGCAAACACAATCCCTCCTGAAAGCAATGAATCCCTCTGTACTTCTTACAAACAAAATCTTAGTGTGTTAAGCCAGGTGGATTGTTTAAATAGTGGGGTTTTTTTCCTTCAGAAACAGGTATTATATCTGTAACCTACATTTTTCTGGTTTAAATAAACTTTTTTTTCAAAAGTGAATAGTGACAGGTATTTAATGCTTAAACTTACCACTCTGTATTAACAAAATTTGCATAAAATGTATAATATTTAAGTAATGTATTCTTGGTGGTTAGGTTCTAAAGAAAGCTATTGAACAGGGAAGAAAAATACTGTGTATGCATCCAGAACCAAAGGTTGTTGAAATAATTAAACAGCTTTTAACAGCAGACAAAAGAAATGTTTTCTTCATTTCAGTTTGATTTACTTCAATAACTACTTCAAAGTTAAGGATCTGCTTAGAAATAGAGTAAGCTGAAGCATCATTATCTTTAAATGGTCTATGAATAAATTCTCAGTCTGGGATGCTGAGACTTATGAATTCATTCATTAACTGTACATAAAATTTGCTTTGCAGTTTTAAGTATAAAATGTTTGATACATTTTTCCTCTGTATACAACATATTTATTGTAATTTTATTTAAATAATAAATACACTTAAAAGGTTGGGGTTTTGCATTTCAGTTGAATTCTCATTTCCATCCAAAGCAGCTTGATAGGAGTCGTAAGTAAATAAAAATTAATCTGCTAGCAAAGAAGAGTTGTCATTCATTTCTAACAGAATGCTATGTAAGTGTTAAGCATTTGAATAATTTTACTGAACTATATCACTTCTTAAATTGGAATTAAGGTATTTTTCTGGTAGCGTATGGAAGTAACAGATTAGTTTAAAAACTAGATTCAGTTGCAAAGCAATTTTCTTCTAAGTTTACCTAGCAACAACAATCAAACTCACTTGGGGAAAAAAGAATAAGACACATTCAAAATAAACATAGAAAGCTTTTTAAAAAATTTTGGTTTATAGTTTTTGTATTTTAAAGTGAATAAGAATTATTTTCACAAAAAGAATGTTTGAAAATCTCATGAGAAATAACTTTCTATTGAATTCTTGTTGTGAAAAATATTTGACAGGTTTTCCAGAAATATTATAGTTCAGGGCCTTATAAATGGGCAATTCCATGATATATGTGAGACAGAATGGCTATATGAACATTAAGTCATAACTCTCTACTTTAGGAGCATCTGTACTCAGCATTTTAATTCAGTAGAAAATTCAACATTTCTAAAATTAATTTAATTTCCATCTGGAAGAAAATTAAGTTTAGACATTTTCCACTTTTAAAAATTCTGTTTAAAAGTGGTGGAAATATCAAAATGGGCAATATTTTTCCATCAGTAAGAGTAAGGCAGTTAGTTTAAACTTTGATGTAAGAAGAGTTACATTAATTTATTTTTTAAATGTAGATTTATGCTTATATTGTTATTGATTTAGTTTATATGTATATGACGCTGGTACTTTAATTAGAAAGACTTGGTTGCTTTATATTAGGCTTCTTTAATGACACACAAAAATTGAAAAATTCATATTCTTTCTTTAAAACAATAACTGCAGTAGGTACTGTTAAATCACACAGCTGACAGAGACACCTATTCCCACCTTGCTGAGAGGTGGGAAGCAATGAATTTGTTTCAAACATAAAATTGCTAGAGAAGCGTTTCAGAGTGTAGTTTGCTAGCCATTCTTGTTCGTGTGTATCCAAGTCTGCTTATAAGGAGAATGAAATCTCAGTAGTAGAGGTCCATTTCTCAGTGCTGACTGAGCTAAAGGAGAAATAAGAGATTTCATGATGTGAGTGGTGAAAAGCACATTTAAATCAGCAAGGATTTCACTGGTTTCAACTAAGTGCTGATATACTAATTACGCCTTAACTGCATCTCCTGTTTCCTCCTAGGTCTTACTGCTGCAGCATCTCTTGTATCCCTGGCTTGGGCTTTGGCTTCCTACCAAAAGGCCCTCCGTGACTCCCGTGATGACAAGAAACCCATCAGTTATATGGCTGTTATAATCCAGTTTTGCTGGCATTTCTTCACAATTGCAGCAAGGGTTATTACTTTTGCTCTGTTTGCCTCAGTTTTCCAGCTGTACTTTGGGATCTTCATCGTGCTGCACTGGTGCATCATGACCTTCTGGATCGTCCACTGCGAGACAGAGTTTTGCATCACTAAATGGGAGGAGATAGTTTTCGACATGGTTGTTGGGATAATCTATATCTTCAGCTGGTTCAATGTCAAGGAAGGAAGGACACGCTGTAGGCTTTTCATTTACTATTTTGTGATCCTTTTAGAAAACACCGCCTTGAGTGCTCTCTGGTATCTGTACAAGGCCCCGCCGATCTCCGATGCATTTGCCATACCAGCACTGTGTGTAGTGTTCAGCAGCTTTTTAACAGGCATTGTTTTTATGCTAATGTACTATGCCTTCTTTCACCCCAACGGACCAAGGTTTGGGCAGTCGCCAAGCTGTGCTTGTGAGGACCCTGCCGCTGCCTTCACCCTACCCCCAGAAGTGGCAACAAACACTCTACGGTCCATCTCCAACAACCGGAGTGTCACGAGCGAGCGGGATCAAAAATTGGCGGAGAGGGATGGGTGTGTGCCTGTGTTTCAGGTGAGACCCACCGCACCGTCCACACCTTCATCCCGGCCACCAAGGATTGAGGAGTCTGTCATTAAAATCGATCTGTTCAGGAACAGGTACCCAGCGTGGGAGAGACACATGTTGGACAGGAGCCTGAGGAAGGCGATCTTAGCATTTGAATGTTCCCCTGCTCCTCCGCGGCTACAGTATAAAGATGATGCCCTTATCCAGGAGCGCTTGGAATATGAAACCACATTATAAACAAAACAAAAACACAGCTTGAAGAAGCTCCGACGTTACAGTCCAGATTAAGTGTTGACAGTAGGGCTGTAGGAATCACTAAACTGCGTACTACAAGTAGAGCAGCGAGCTGTAGTGTTCTTAGTCTGGCTATCATCATGATTATCATTTGATCCACTGTGTGCAGTCTGTCTGCAGGACACTGATACAGCAGCATCACCTGAAAGCCTCCAAAAAACCCAAACCCTGACCCACACGTACAGAGCAGTTACTTCAGCTGGGGAAACTCGACCGCGACTCCTTGCTGCTATGACACTCTGACTGCACACTACTTGCCATCAAACCAACAGGAAGGCTCTGACCAGAGCTTTCAACTTTAGCCAGTAGTGCATTTTATTTTAGAAATGAATGATCGATATTTGCGTAATCAATGGCAAAAACAAACAAACAAACAAAACCTTTTCAAAAATAACAAAACTGTAGAACACGGTGTTGCTGTTACGAAAACTGTTTTCTGGGAAAAAAAAATAGGAGCATAGTAGTCTTCAACACTCCCATAAATCAACCATTCAGGTTAGAATAGGTTTGCAAAATAGTTCTTAATTAAAAAAGATACATTGTCATATTCATAAGGCTGTCAATGGGAAATAAACTAAATTCTGATTAATTAGGTCATAAACATTAATACTACCAGAACTATTTGTTTTCTGTGGAATTTCAAAGTCTTTTTAAATGCAATTTCAGTTCTTTATGTTACTTTCAACAGAAATTCTATGCAGCTCACTTCTGGTTTTCAGGAGCTCTAGCACGTAGTGATGTAAATTAAATGATAATCATGATTCAGTGTTCAATTTGCAAAAAAAAAAAAAAATAATATATATATATGTAAAAGAACAGGGAAGTATAGTTTTCATATTCTAAGCTTTTCGGAGGACCCCATTCAGATATTTCGGAAGAAACTACGAGGAGATGAACACACTGAAACTTCTCTGTTTCAGGACTGAGAATGCGTGATTCAGTGTGTGAATGTATGCCGGGGTGACAAGAGACTGTGACATGCCATACCCTTCTAGTGCCAAACATTGTCTAACTGCAAGGTCGATATTGCCTGAGGGACCGATAACGAGTGGCACGAGCCCTACCAGAACAAGAAGCAGGAAAGACCAACCAAGTTCTCAACGTGTAGAGACAGCTCTGATTTTTCCCACCCAAGGTGAAAGTGATGTCTTTTAAAGGCTTTCAGCCACCTCTTAGTAAGTATATTCACCGAAGTATAATGTAAGCAAGTTATGTGGAAGACCCTCTTCTGCCTGTTCAAGACTTGTGTCCAGATAGGTCTAAAAATTACCTTGAATCTCTTGTAATACAGTGCTTTTGCTGCAAGCTGTTGGGTTTTAAATACCTCCCTAAATCTAGTCAATGATATCCTCCTTTATGTTAAAAGTATCCCCTGATGGTGCTTTCAGATGCATTAAAGGTGCAAGTCAAAATTTGATAGTATTTTTTTTAAAGCTGGTGCAGAGTGAAAAACTCATGAATTATTTCAATATTTTTGTAAAGTAAAAATACGGTATAAAAAGGTTACTTTTTATAAACCTCAAATCTTTTAATACATTTCATTCTCTTTATAGCTTAGATTTTAAGAATTGGTCCATGAATTTTATCAACTGGCTTCTGCAGGTTGATATAAACCTGGTTTTCACACATTATGGATTTGTTTTGCAGTGTAATGCCATATGAAAGCCTACATGGGTACTTTTAGAATACTCTATAAACCGTGGATCCTGCTTCAAATGTAAGTGGCTTGTAAAGACACCAAGCGATTCCATAAGAAACAATTTGTTATAACTATTTCCGTCCATTTTAGGAGAGCGAAGCAGAACTGAAGAGTTACTGTTGTAAATGGCATTGTCAGGATGGAGAAGACCTGATGATTGGCATTGTAACCTTCACTGTCAGGTATATCCAGTGTAGTCACTGCTGTATATGCTGCTGGGTAAATGTCAGTCTTTCCTATTATTAATATTTGTACTATGAAATGGCGGGGGTTACACAGCCTATTTTTATTTTGTATGCGTTCAATTAGCCATTTTTAACGTTGACTTTTTTTATTAGCGAAGTGTTCGATACCTGTTGTTCTTTGCTGGGGCGAGTTCCTCAAAACAAAACATCTGTGAAAGTGCAGGAATCTGCAAGGCAGAGGGAACTTTACACAGATCAGAAAACACCCATGCTTCAAGGGTTTCTTAGGTATTTTCAAATTAAGCAGTGGCCAGCTGCCTCTATAATAATTTTTTTAATAAAATAATTCTTTGATAGTCCAAACCTGAAGATTTGTACAAAGCGATTGCCCTTCCCTCCATGGCGATATAGCTGATTATTCAGAGAAAAGCACTCATATTTTGTCAGAAAATACACCACTGCAAGAACTGCTAAAAAAGAGATTTTGGGAGCAAGTCCTTCATCCCATCAAATTCAGTAGAGCCTTCACTCCAGAATCAAACGGTAGCTTGCACAAAGAAAGTGCTGTTTTTCTTTACAAACGATGCCAATGGTAAGCTTTGTAATCCAAGATGTGAGGGTCTCTTTTGGAAACAGTTCGATGTGTTTGCTGCTGCTTTAACAACTCAGAAATTCCAGCACGAGCGAGGCCCAGCGGGCAGCGCAGTCGAGCTCTCGCCTCCCTCCAGCATCTCCTGGGGAGAGGGGCCGCACCGCAGCCGTCAGCGGGGCTTGTCCTCTTCTGATGGCCTTCTCAGCCCGTCTCGCTCTTCCTCGGAGCTGTGAGCCCTTTGGTCGGGACTTACAGAACTGAAGAAACGTTGCTTCGTACAGAATTTAAAGGGTTAACGGTCTGGACCAGGGCTTGCATTGCAACGTTTCTGAAGAAGGTTTGGGGTGAGTTTGTTTGATTTGTTCTTGTTTGATTTTGGAAGGACACACAGGTGTTATTTATCCACATGGTTTTTAATATCTAGCATTTACTTTCTTTACTCTCCCAGCATTTTTAATTTTTTTTAATAATGTTTGTAGAAATGTTTATCTTAAGCAAACTACCGCAGGGCCTGCATGCATAGCGCCGTAGGTTCGCAGTACATGGGTACACCTTGTCTTCAGAATTCAATCCGGTTGTTCGAGGTAGGGGGAGAATTCATTTTACACTGAGTCAAAATTTGCTCTCCAAAATCTCGCTCTGTTACATTTATGACGTCAGTGATACTTGCACTGAGAACAGGGTAGCCACTGAAATCTTAACACTCAGATGACTACACGGACAGTTTCTTAATTTGCATTGCTGTGAATAGCCGCATTAAAAGCTGTAAGAATTTTTTATAGAAATTGTCAAGATTAAACATAGTCCACGTTGAAATTCTGTGATGGCCTTACGAACAGTTAATAATTAATATGCACTGTTCTTTTTACCACAGACAGTTTTAAACTCAATAAAGTTCAATTAAGACAGCAATAGCAAAACAAAAATTGTAAAAAAAAATCAACTTCTGCTTTTGAAATAATGAAAAAATCAGGTCTTTTACATTTCATTTCAGAATACAGGAAAATAAAAAAGTTCATAATTATATTCTGGTAAAGAGAAGCAATCACATCTCTTTGTTAGAAGTAAGAATTACAAAAGAATTGTTCTAATGAACTAAACAAATTTGCCAGCAGATTTAATGGTAACTTCTCTGATTGAAGACTTGGTCTTAAAATTTTGGGAGCTGTGGATTTGTATGTTACGGAAAAGACAATTTAACTGGTATTCAGTACTCTAATTAGATAAAGGAAAGGTAATGCATTCCCGTGTTCATTCAGAAAACATATAAGAAACTGTAAGAAAGATAAACCTGTTGTCTTATTTTAAAAGTTATTTGTTCTATAATAGGATAAATTTTTTTAATGAATTCTTTGAAAATATGTGCAATACTTTTTTCCTGCAGATATGATAATGAAAAAACTTGTTTCCACTTTTGTTTGTGTCAATTTAAATATGCTTCTTGTGCTAGAATGATGTTTCTGTGCTTGGTTTATATGGACCTGATGGCATATAAAAAATATTTTCATTGGCAAATCAACAAATTTTCTATTAATTAATTTCTATAACATTGGAGAAAATTTTCCTTCCGAAATTAAATGCTAGACCTCAGCTGCCTGATTTTGTAAACTTTGAAACAGAGAAGGTGAATTAAAATTTTATTTGAGTTGCAATTTTTGATATGTGGTGAACAGCTGTTAAAGCCAAATCCATTTAAAACATATGATAGTCTAGCCAATATATCACTATCTCCCCAAAAGAGCAATTCACGAGTGGTACTAAAAGTATGAGTGCTGCTTTATTGAGAAAGGGACTCCCAATCACACAATGTATTAATTTACTTTTTATTGGCCAGCAAATATTCACAGCTAGCCAGTTGGTTTTTTTAGAACCCGAATTAAACAATTTTGAAGTGTTTGTGATTTGATCATACAACTCCTTAAGAGCCTTAAAAGTGGTGCTGTACTGAGTTTTAGTTGGCTCTGCCAGTGGTTCAGCTCCCAAAGCCACTGCCCTTTCTCCGCTCCGTCCCTGAAGTCGTGCGACCCGGAGTGACTGAGATGCTGTGATTTCCTCTGCACCCCCTGCACTGCCTGCACAATGCCAAGGAAAAGACTTCAGCAGATGGCTGGGGTCCTACTGCTGCCTCTCGTGCTCCTGTGCGTGGTGGGAAGCAGAGTAAATTGCGTTTGTGCATCCATCTAAACAAGCTTATTTAGGTTGAGTCCCTACAAGAGGTGCGTGATGAAAATAATCACCACACGTGCCCATGAATTTACAAGCCCAACACTGTAATTACTAATTCTGTAGTATAACAATGCAGAATGTGGGAAGAATTGTCTAAATACACAATAAGCCATTTAATTTTGCTAATTGTAGCAATTAGACTAGCTCGCATGAAGCCCATGCTCTCAGCAGAAAGCCAAATGGAGTAAGTGGCAAGCAGCCATTTATATACCGGAGACATTATGTTATGAAATCCTCCCTTGATTGTTTGTAGAAGTATGTCTTTTCATTACAGCATTGAATCCATTCCTCTTTATTCCGATAAAACAGATAAAATGCAAAATGAGAACAGATTCTTTTAAATCTGGGCGTTAAAAAAAAAACAAAACAGATTACTGCAGTTCACATATAGTGATATTTTGAAACAAATTCTGTCATCATTTTCACTGGGCTGCAAATTGCCGAGTGATCGGCTTCTGAGATGATTTCTCACATCTGGTGTGAGCAGATTTCATTACAGGAGAGACGGAGATGACCTTGTAAAGCCTTGCTCACGCAAGGTTAGCGGAATAGTGTCACTGATCTACAGATCATTTACAAAGCTTTTTTAGCATGTGAGGGGTGCCCTGGGACCATTTGTTTTACCGTAGTGACCTCACTGTAGGTGTTTGGTGGGATTTCTTCACAGTAACACTGGCTCCTGGCCTTGAGTGAATAACTGCATGAATTCAGACCATGGTAGCGAGTCTTCACCTCGTAACTCCTAACTGAAGTCAGCGGTGATCTGCTTCATACCAAAGAGCCCGAATGTCACTTGGCTCAACCAGAAATACACGCTCTAAACTTAGTGCTATCTCAGCATGAATCAAAACATTTCTTCTTCTTTCCTTTTTAGTTCAAAAATTTAAGCATATACCTATTCTGGCCATTTTGCGATCCTTTTAAGGAGACTTTAAATATGTCTCTGAAACCAGTCATTTCCAGTGATCCTTACAAAAGCCGATTGCTGACCAGCACAGCACATTAAAAGGAACTTTATCTAAACATGTAAGCTTGGCTCCTGTACTTACATTTTGTTCTGAATGCTTAGCATTTAATTCTTATGCACAGGTTCTTATATACCCATTAGTAAGCCATGTGCCTACTCTGAATCGCAGAGAAAAGAGGACAGATATGCAAGATGCAAGGGAAAAAGTCCTCTTCAGCACATCTATGGAGTGATTTGCATGAGCTAGAGAGGTAAGAGAGGAGCTCGTGTACAACTACAACAGAGCTGTAGATGCTGTATTCATTGACACAGATTTACAAGAAATTGTGAGATAAGTGGCCAACTAACAGAAAGATAAAATCTAAACTTCTACATGCAAGGCATAAATAAAAACAGCCAAGAAACTTTAAAGTGTAACCAAAAATCTTGTTTCCAGGAATGGTTGGGATAAACTTAAAAATGTAACGGATTTGTCAATGTAACTAGGTGCTACATTCATAGAAAGAAAGACAAGTGTTGTGAGTACAAACATTTTCTGTATCTGTAATCTTCAGCTTCTAGTTTCAGATATCTTTGGAAGCAATTGCTTCTGGATCTTACTTCTGGGCATGCTGTAGCCCTAGGCACGCTAGCAGCTTTTCTACACAAGATCTGTTCTGCCGTAGGAAAGTCCACATCCTTTTAACAAAGAGTTGGGTTTGGGCTTTGTTTGGGTTGGGTTTTTTTTGCACTGAGCTAAACCTCACAAAAGCATTTCTAGTGTGAAATAGGGGTGTCCACTCAGCTACCTAGTGTGTAAAAGGTACTGCAAAACAGAATTTCACCGAGAAGTGATTTCCTTGAGGTAAAAAAGCTGCTAGTTGATTGTTTAGAAGAGCGTTTAGAGATGTAACCATAGTGCTAAGGCAAGATGGGGGCTGTGTTTGGGTGCTACGAGTCTGCTCAGGGCAAGGCCTGGTCATAGCCCAGCGCTCCAAAGAGCCCACAGAGACGAAAACCACATGCATGGGCTGGATGAAAGCCACAACAGATGGGGACCAGAGACCTGGCAGGCTGGGGCACACACGCAGAGCTGAGCACGGGCACGGCAGGGGCCTCGGGCTAATACTGTGATCCTCCAAACTGCACTAACCAGGACCTCCCCAACTTTTTATACTAGACGTTCAAGCACCTAAAATTTGGCTCCTGGACTTGGTCAGAAACACCTCGGTCTTTGCAGCACAGAGTAGCTCAGCTCCTATCTCCCATCTAAGCCTGCCAGGACCCCCAGAGCACGTATCCTTCTGCCCATCTCACCTGAAGGACTTGGGTCCTCTGGGGTGCTATCAGAGGGAGCTTTGCACGGAAATACTCATGTCTGCTTTTCCAGCAGTAGATTTGTCGTAAGCAGAGACCAAGGGGAGAGCCAGGCTTAGTTATCTCTTCAGCTAGCAATGATTCCTATCTCTAGCTACTATCTCTCAGGGGAAGGCTATAGGGCTGCACACTACTGAGGAGAAGGGCATGCTCCCTCTCTCTTATTTTGAGGTTGTTCTTCCTCTTTGTGGAAAACGTAAAGGTTTTCCTGTGCAATGCAGACATACTTCTAGTATTTTGATGGATTCAGTCCCCTTAGTGTTGAGGACTCCGAAGTTGTTGCGCACATCCAGTGCCATCGCCTGCGTCCAGCCAGAGTAACGTCTACAGTAAAAATTTGAGGCAGATGCAAAACCCGTTCTGCTCACCTTCCAACCTGACCAAAAGCTGTATGAACATGGTTAGCACTGTGACAAAGCCCGAATCTCTACACGCTGCCTTGAATCAGCTCTATTAATGCACTGTGTGCTACTCCGGCCATGTCCACCTGGTTTCTCGCTGGAGCTCAGGCAGACTTTGTACGTGCACCAGAGCTACACCGTGTAGCTTATCTGTAGTTCCCTGAGCCCCTGGTGCACTCCCTTTGTGATCCCAGTTCTTTGGGACATGGTTTCCCTGGATGGTATGTTTGAACCACAGTTGTGTGTAAATTGCCCAGGTTGTGGTAAATGCAAGAAGTAAGTTCAGTGCCCACAGTTTGGAGCGTGCTATAAAGAGTACTCTTTGTGAAAGTGTTTGTTTTTCTCATAATAAAAAAATAGTAGGATCATGTCTTATACTTGGGAGCAAATTTACAGTATTAAATGCATTCTTATATATATATATACACACACACACATATGTGTGTGTGTATACACATGACAATGAGTCCTGAGATTCTAATAGGATTCAATCTTATAGTTCATTTAAATTCTAAGCCTAAAAAAAAGCATCAGGAGCATCGTCATCAAGGGTAATCAAGTGATAACTGCAAAAAGAAAAGAACATTGTTGGAAAACACATTCCAGTCATTATTGGAGACAGCTTTGCAATGTATTATGCCAGTACTTTAATGAAAAGTTGTGGAGGAAATATGTCTAATGCTGTATTTCATCATCTCAAATATTTTTGGTAAAAGAATAGAATGAGGGGAAAAAAACATTTGTACAAAATAAACAAGGATTTATCACATTTAGTTAATGAAGGAAAAAAGAACATACAGGCAAATGGCAAAAGGAGCCTTTGTTTCATTTCATGTTGGTTGTATTTGTTTCACTGACTATCAGTTACCATTGCCAGTAGTTTATGAAGGAAATAGCCTGCAATAATTAAGATGGTTTACTTGACTTTTGACTGAAGAACATTAAAGAGTGTTTGTTATCCAACACATATGCAGTTGCCTAATACATGCTGTCACAGTGAAGGATTTGCTAGTTCATGGGTTATGTACTGAAGATAAATTTCAACTGCATGTATTTGAAAACAATACCCCTGACAAGTCAAATGCCCCGTGCGTACACAGTAGCTGTGAAGTTTTAACTACTGATGCTTTTCTCAGTATGTGATCTGCATTATTATCTGTGTATCCCAGATTGTTTCTTAGACAACATTTGATAAGAACTAATTTTAAATTTTATGAAGCTGAGGAAAAGATTACTAGCCAGTGAAGGCACTTGCTGCGCTGAAGTTCAAGGATACGTCTTGAGTTCCTGACCTGAGTCACCATTCAGCGTTAAGGATAGCGTTTGAAAAATAGAGTAACTTTCCAACAGGATCTGATTTATGGACAGATAGATCTAAAATTGTCACAGTGACGGGGTCAGACAACGGCAGTGGCTACAGAAAGAACATTCAAAAGTAGTCACTAATGGCTCCCAGCGTTGTTCCCTGCAGTTCCAGTTTGGGACAGACAGTTTCCCGTCGGCCTGCATCCGCACGTGCTGCGGTCCATCCCGGCACCAGCA
>NW_009628598.1:18762-45726 GCF_000690535.1 Cariama cristata
TGCTGAAAGGGAAGACAAAGCAGGCAGCTCGTTTCCAGCCTCAGTTCCTCCAGTGTCATCGGCCTGGTCCACAGGAGATATTTCACTGAGAACACTTTAGCCATCGGCGAGATTGCCACACTGATCTGGGCAGGATTTAGCCTTTGGACAGCACTGTACGGACAATGAAAAATCTTCCTCTGTCAGCAGAGAGGGCAGCTGCCACTATTTATAGTCGCCAAGTGCCAGCATATTGTCATGTATTTGTGGCTGCTATCGATTCCTCCTTTTTTATTTTATTGGAACAGCTTGGAACTTGTCAAGCTTTGCTTAGGTTGATTTGCAGCTAATTAATTCAACAGACATTTTTAATCTTGCAAATTTGTGACTTGTAATACAGTAATCAAGCTCCCGTGAGCAAACATTAATCAGTTAGGGAGAAAAAAAAAAAAGAGAGCCGTTGTTAGCTGTGTTCAGCGCAGTGCCCACACTGGAAAAAGAAATCTAGAAGAAATGCAACATTAGTAAATTCATCCTAGCTAAGCTTTCATCATTTATGTTATGAATCATTCATCCATTTGGTTTGTTTTGTACATGCCAGGAGTTGTATTTAAAAGAGGATTGAGACAGCTGTAGTTACTGTCAGTGGGAACTGGCCAAATTTCCTTCTGGTCATCTATTTCCTTATCAACCAAAAAGTCATCCTACCCAGCAGCAGTACAATTTCATTTCTGAGATGACTGTGCTGGTTGTGGAACAGTTTCTCCAGGAGAAATGACTGTAACAAAACACATACCGCACTAAGAACTGGGTGAATGAGTGGAGAAAATATTTTATTCATTGCTTCTAATGCACAAGTGGATTTTAGCTACTTTGACATGAAGCAGAAGGGAAAAAAATATATAACGTTGCCTATACTGAACCTGATCTCTGAATAAAGAATGGCTTGTGGGCAGCAAAGCATTTAAGTCCTTTCATAAGCAGGAAGGATGTAGATTAGTACGCTTGCAGTTTATAAAAATCAGTAGGAAGGAGTGGGTGGTTTAATATTGAACGTAACTGTAGTACTTGGAGGAATGCAGTTACAGCAACACGGGGCTTGGCAAGAGCTGAGGGCTCGGCTGTACCCCTTCCCGGTACCCAGTTTTCAAGCAGGGGGCTGTCACAGCCCCCTCCCCTCCGTCTGCGCGGGGTGCACGTGTAGGTATGGCAAGGAGAGATCTGTACATACGTTTTATTGTGGAAGCAGCTCCATTGGTAACCTTAGCAGGGAGGCCAGAGATCAAAAAGACACGAAAGCAAGGAAATGATTCCTCCGGTCAGGATTAAGAGACGTTTGTGAAATACTGTGGAAAATCTGCCCCTGGTGTTTCAGTGGATAAAGGGAGGAGCAGAGTCTTCGAACAAAAAAAACCAAACCAAACCAAAACAAACAAACAAACAAACAAAAAAAAAAAGGCAAAACCCAACAAACCTTAATGCCAAAATACTATTTATGGTGCAATTACTCTCTCCTCTAGGGAAGCTGTTGACTGAGAAAATTCTAGATACGTTACAAACAAACTGGAACACACAGGGAGACGGTGAAGGATACTTCTTAGATATAACTTCGTTGCTATTGACAGGAGTTGTTTATTAGCAATAAGATACAAAGGTGTCTCAAACTAAGGCCTGGGAGACAAGGATTTTGTATCGCTGTAATGCCAGTGATTGTTAAATGTAGAAATCATAGATCTTTATAATAGATTATAGGTGAAAGAATTTTTTCTTTATTATTTTCTTTACAGAGGATAAATCTCAGATGGCTTCCACAAAAAAACATAAGGTGTAAAATAAGCTCAGAAGATGGGCTTTTCTGTATATGGAATATTATAGGTTTGGTGCTTGTGCATTTTCTCATGCGCTCCGTTTCTCATGCAGTACCTCCACAACCAAATAGTGGATTTGCAGGTGCATGTTCCTTTAGTGCTAATAGTCCTCCCATCAGCTTGTTCATGTGGAGCTGAGGACCACATACATGGGGAGGTGAGCACTTGTAAAGGTGTAGAGCAGGAAAAAAAGTAGAGAAGACGGAGATCAGTAGATGATGTGGTAGAAGCCTTATTATAATTAGGGAACAGCTGCGAATCTTTAAAGTAGGTGAAGTCTCATAGTATTTGTTCATGCTCAGGTATTCGGTCACTCAGCTCATCATGGAATTTACTGCTGAAGGACTTTCAACTGTATTAGAAGTTATCATCAATTCCTGCTTGTCTGGAAGCAGGAACAGCATCATCCTGATTTCAGCCGAAATCACTATGGAGGCACCCATAACCTCACCCATGATCTGTAAGTGTAGCGTGTCATGACAGCTCTGTTTTCTTCAAAGATTTGCTCAAACAAGTTTGCAGAAGTTCCTAGATACTGTTCTGATCTCTTTCCTTGCTTGCATTTTCCTCCTGTGCTTATGAGTCTCATATGCAAACCCCACCGACGAGAGAAGACAACAGTCAGGTTATCTAACAGACTTTTTTTTCTCATGTCGTACTACAAAACTCAAAAATTCCTGCGTGTAACAGCTGGCTATTGAGATAACCTCTATGGTTAGAGAAGGAAAAGCAAGTTAAAGGTGCAAACACTGAGGTAATTTAATTAAGTGCAAAGTGGAACAATTTTAAAGATAGCTGTCACGTTTTGCTGCTCAACTGATCTTCCTTCATCAGTCCAAAGCCTTGGTATATGCCCGTAGCAATCTAGAAGTAAATAACTTTTGTTTCTGAGATCATTTCCGACTCACAGAACAGCCACTAGCTGGGATCATGTTGGATTAGCAAGCAAAGATCGGCCATCCCACTGCAGTTCTTCTTTAACAGGACTGCAGTTCCTTTAAATCAATTCCCATTGATTCTCAAGGGCAGAAACTGTCCCCTGCATAATTTGTCCTGCTTGAGGGGACAGATATTTTGCTGTCTATTCTTTGAGTTGTGTATTATTAACAAGCTAATCTTTATTTTAACAAAGGAGCATCACTGTATTTTCCTGCAGGTGCCATTCCATCTGTAAGGCTGTCTCAACAGTGGAAGCTGGCTCTGTTCTTCTTCCCATGCTTGCTTACCTGCCTCTTTAATCAAACACTAACTTAACAAATGTTATTTCTCTTGCTGCCGAGCCGTGCAAAACCCAGTTTGACTTCTGGATTTGACCCGTGGCAGTAGCGAATGGGAGAGTCATCTTCTCACTGTAAGCCGAGTGCATTGGAAATGGTACCCACTGGGATGCAATAAACACAGTTCCTTACCACGCGGATTTTATAGTAATTTTCCAGAGTACAGCTGTCCTTTAAAACTTTGTGCAGCTCTTTGTAATCTTCTTGTATTTAAAAAAAAAAAAAAAAAAAAAAAAAAAAAAGAAAAAGAAAAGGAAAAGGAAAAAAGCAAATAATAAAGCCAACTTTAATTGTTCTTCCTCGGTATACATTGTTCTCTTGAAATTCGCAATGTGCAAGGAGCATGTCAGTGATTTCACATTGGACATCCCAAATGGATTCCCTCAAAAACTGTTATTAAACCCAGCAGTAATTAAAAAGAGCGTATTCTCCAGTCATTACAGCAAAATGTATACTCAGATAAGGCTAACTAATTTGTGCGTGCTTCCACTCTCCATCTCTTAAGATACAGAACTTAAATTTTGTTTTCAGATTGGGTGGTGAATTTGATTTGTTTTGGAGAAATGTGTGCAAAAGTGTTTCTAGGCTATTAGTAAAGCAGGTGAGCCTTCCAAAGCAATTTCACGTGAGGCAAACGATCCTAAAAGACAGACTTGATAACAGTTGTACTTACAAAACCTTCTTGAATGATCTACAGCTAAGCAAAAAACCAAACCAAAAAGGACTGATAGAGAAATTCTGCCTGGCGAACACGTCCATAAGTCATACTTACACCAGCACTCTGGACAGGAGTGTTTATTATACTGGGATTTGCTTTGATTACAGGCAGTTTATAATCATAAAGAGCTTCCCTGAAGGTCCACCGTAGCAAATGGATTACTTTCTTTTGACTTTAATGGAGTCCAATAAGCCCCAGGAGTAAGCACGCGGGCATTTTGCTTTTAAATTTCACAATGCCTCTCTAAGTAAAATTTATTTTTAAGGAATCTCTTTAATAACTGTTTTAGGGCTCACTTGAACTTTACTATCAAGTGAAACTGTTAGTCGTTGTGCACCCGATACCAATTAGGCTAAGTCGATGAAAATGTCTGACGAAGGAATACCAGGCTTTGTATTAAAAAACAGTCCACTGGAAATAATACTAAAGCATTTCTAGGTCTTCCAATTCTGTGAGTCACTGGATGAGGCCAAGATACCTGGCTGGATTCCAGGATAAAACAACTCTTTGAATTTTCAGATGGTTTATTAATATATTAATTATATTTTAATACTTTATATGAAAAAAGTATCCTTTAAACTACACATTTCAATTTCAAGAAGAATCCACATCTCTCTGTAAAGCCTAAGTCACTGGGCTCCAGGGCAGCAGGGGAAAAACAGGACAACTTGGGGAGGTGAAATTTTATCCTAAGCTCAGGTACGAGTCCTCCTGCTTTCCCGCCAGCCTGCCACCCCAGCCCTCCACAATACTTTACCTGCCATGCTTCACCACTGAAAACCCTGAAAATGGGTTTAGCATTTGGATCCTGACAAACCTCATCTCAGTCGTTAGCGTTGGGTGACACAGGAAGGGGACGGAGGCACCTCGATGGCACGAGGGTAGGATCAGGCAGGTGCAGGTAGAGCCTCTTTGCTTCCAGTTTCTCCAGTGGGTACCACGGACACAGCTGAACTGGTGATGGGGAGAGGGACTGCTTCTTCTTGAGGCAGATGTGGTCTGTGAGTAAGGAGACTTGGAGGTATTACTTGTTGCATGCCTCCGTGAAAAGGAAAGGCGGTGAATAAAAGGTGTGACGCAGTGAAGGGGATGGCTACGTATGTCAAATGCCCACGATGCCAAAACACCGAAGTACCAAGCTGGATGCCTAGGCTGTGGAGGTTAGTGCTGAGGACACAAGTTTATTAGCTGGTGCCACGCAATCCTTGAAGATGCAGTTTGTCGTTTTCTGTCCTTTGCAAACTGATATGCAGAGGGAAAAACAAAGGATTGCCTTTACTGTTGTTTCACATGAAGAAAAAGATTTTTACATCCGTTTCAAAGGTGTGCCTTTTAGCATATTTTTGTTTTATGAAATAAGGCCTGAAAAATACTTCTCTCCCCTTCAAAATCAGAATATCTTTTTCTGCTTTGTTTTACATAAAACTATAAAGCCTTGACTTCTCTGAGAAACTGAGATTCTCACAGCCCCACTCCCTCCTCTCCTGAAAAAAATCTGAGCAACTGAGCAGGAACTCCTAACAAACATTTTGGGGAAAGCTGCAATACCACACCACGCCAAGAGCTCTCACACTCCAGTTTTCTCGTTTTCTGCTTAGTTCTGTGGCAAGAGCAGGAAAAATTAAAGGCCTCGATGTGCAGGATGTGCAATCGCCAGCGGCTGTGCCACGGTGGTATGTAGGTTCAGCACTCTGTGAACATCAGTGACTCCGCATTTTGGGCTGCCAGAGATGAAGTTGGTCAAAACCACACGTCACTTTTGAAAATCATAATCAAAATACAGGGAGCTTAGTAAGGAAAAATTAAGCAAAAATAAAAAAGTTTCAGGATTTCCTTGTATAATAGAAAACAAAAACAAAAGAAGGCATGAATACATTTTTCTCTTTCATAAGTTATATGTAAACCATATGCACACAGTTCAGAAGTACAAACTCTATGTTTTCTCAGGCCAATTAAAAAAAAAAAAAAACACCAAAACTATTTCAGTTTGTGATGCTCCCTGCTGTAATTTCTTCAAGTCAGGCACTTAGTGCAGAATTCGTGATTCCAAATCGCATGTACCCATGTTGTGACCGTCAGCAGTGGGATCTAACAGTAGGACGAAGAGCCAGGGCATCGCACATTCAGTATTGGGTTGTATTAGGTTGTTGCTACTTAGGCCAGGAACACATCTCCAAATTTGTTTGTCTCCTAGAAACAGGCTTTTTTGGTAAAATTCATTCCCAGAGCCTGAAGTCTTTTCTTGCACCTGCATGTTCAAGTTGTGCATTTTGGTAGTAAAAACTGCCTGCTCCTCTTCCTGGGCAGGAATGGAAGGGAAAGCTGGGTCTGCCCCTGTGCCAGGGGCTGTTAGCTGGAGCTCTGGGACCATGATGTAAGCCCAAATCCCTGCTCATCCTGGGTGGTCTCTAGCCAACACTTTCTTGGGGACTGTCCTGTCTGCAGGAGGGGGAACACCGTCCCTCTCTCCAGATGAGAAAAAAATCACCATGAGGGCTAAAATGCAATGATGCAGGAAGGCCCAAGAGGAGATGTGACCCTGTGGTCCAAGGTGGAGGATGATCCTCTCTTTGGGGACTGCTCGGTGCATGGGACCGCTGCCTGGGCTGGATGTGTACACACGGGCCCTGCAGGAATATCACCTGGGGCACACGGGCACATCCCACGTGGCTCCAGCCGTGTGGGTACCTCCTAGACAGGCTCCCAGGACATCAATCCGATCAGTCCCCGGGAGACGTAGGCACGGGACCCCTGGCCCTCTGTCTCTCGGATGGCCTGGGTCGAGGATGGGTGTGTAGAAGTTCACCCAAGCTGAGATGGTGATGCCTCCAGGCCCAGGTGATGGTGCATCTTCAGGCACTCGCAGTCTGTTTCTGCCTTCCAGGAACTGCAGTCCCAGAGGTCGACCACATCTCATGTGATGCCTGATAAAAAGTAAATTACTTCCTAATACTAGAAAAAGTCTGTAAAGAAATGCACATGCAGATAGACTCAAATACTTGAAATTCAAATTCCAGTAGTATATTCTGTGTTCATTCCTATGTTATTATTACTAAAATATTTTTTCTTTCAGAAATCATAAAGTTTCCTGCTTTAAGCTGTTGCATGATATAAAATTGATTCCAAATGAGTGGATTTTTACCGTATATGTCCCGCGTTTAGTTTTTCAGTTAATTTTCATAAATACATTTTACATCTAACTACCTCAGCTGCCTTTTGTTTTGTTTTGGCGCATATGAAGTCATGCACTTTCTATATTTGGGGATGTGGGGGGAGGAGTTCTTTCCATTTTGAATAACCAGGTTCAAAGCCATGTTGATCAATATATAGAGGAGATCGATTTAACAAGACATAATTATTGACAGTTGCAGAACATACCTTTTATTTTTTAAGTTCTGTTGGGGTATAGTTTAACAAAAAACACCATAAGCTGCTTATTAATTTGCCTTAAAAAACGTGTGCTCTTTCCTATTCAAGTTGTGTTATTTATTTCTTCTCTTGTACACAATTTATGTGACAAAGACATAACAGTTGGCAGATAAACAGCAAATTGAACAGAATGGACCAATAGTTTCTCAGTTCTCTGTTGTAAACTGTTGCATTATACACTGATTGTGCTAAAATAATTGTTACTGTGCTTATACTCCTTAGTCACCGTTGCGGAAATAAAGTGATGGAAGATCACATTTGTGTTTATGGAACAGTGTAGATATCCCCCCAGTACAAGCACAGTGACTTGAGGTGAATGATAATCATTGCAGAAATCGTGCTTTGACTTGTAAACATTGTAAAAATGTATTTGGTATTTTATTTGAAATGAAGAATCAAAATAGTTATTAAAAAAAAAAAAGAAGAAAAGAAATCTTCCTGTAAATATATATATTCTAAATCCATGTATACAAACATTCCTTTAGAGTTCAGATTGTGAAGAGTGTCTTTATTGGCTAGAGACCGCTGCCTCCCGCGGCAGAGGTTACATGTGCTATAGTAAAGAACACAGTGTGTGAAGTATTTGATGTACTGCAGTACCATAGTTCTTTTGGTCTGTTAAGTAAGTTGCAATTTGTGATGAAATGAAGTTGAAAGTAGTGCTTCATACTAACAAATTTCCTCGGTTACAACTTGATTTTTCTTGTAAAACTTAAAAGGAAAACTTGAAAATTTTATATATTTGGATTTTGTAGATTTTTTTTATTTTATTGCAACACAAGGTACCAAAATCATTAAATAAAGTACACTGTGGTCATTTTACCATGGCTCTAGAGTCTTTTTTAAAACTCTCTGGTCCTGATGGATCGGCTAAAGGATGCTAACATTTGTGCTTCTGAAATTATTACCCAACAAGATAAAAGCTGGCCCAGTTTGGGCAACGGTTTGGGACAGATGATCTCCAGAGATCCTTTCCACCATTAATTATTCTATGATTCTAGGCAGTGTTACCACAGGACCCCCCATCCCCGAGCACAGGAGTGATGCAGGTGGCTCCCAGGTTACCTCTGGGACTGGGAGAAGACTTCACCTGGGACTTGGACAACCTCACAGGTGTTGTCCCCCCAGGGACCCCCAGGAAACCACCCGATACCCCCACAGGCACCTCACCCAGAGCAGCAGAAGCCCAGGACCCCTCCATCACCTGAGAAGGGCCCTGCTCACAGGGGACAGAAGAAGGTGCTTTGTTGCTTTTATTCCCCCTTCAGACTCCCGAAAGCATCGCCGTTCAGTGATCCCCATCGAGCAGTGGGAGAGAGAGAGACGAGCCTCACCCCAGTCTTGTCCTGAGCCCAATAATTAGGAAAAATTCCAGAGGAGATGCAGCTGCTTCCTTGATCTTTGATGTGTCCAAACCCCCTTGGGTTGAGGAGGGTTTAGTTTCTTCTACTTCTGCCTCCCGGGCAAGTGCTTTAATCATTAAAGCATTACACAAGTTGTTGCTGTCTTTGGCAGCATCTCCAATGGCCTTAATGGCCCTCTTGGACTTTGTTGCCGCATCTGTGTGTGCGATGTCACCCCAAGCAGCACCCAAAGTTTGTGCAAGGAAGGTCAGTGCCCAGCTCTCCCAGCCTTTCCATCCCACAGCCGTGCTCCCCCACTCCTTCTTAGATGCTGCTTCTCAGGCTCCCTCGGGTGACCCAGAAAGGGAGCCAAGGGGAAAACAACCCACCAAAATCTAAATAATTAGCATGAGTTCAAAGAGAGGAAAGAATAGATATGTATGTATCTTGGGGAAGTGAGTTTGAGTGCAAGCAGGGATGATACGTGACTGATAGATTCCTCCAGGTTTTGTTTTTCACGTGCACCTTGTTGTTCGGCTACGGGTATGGAGGGAGCAGTTTGTTGCTGTAGCTGGCAAAGCCTAAGGGAGGGAGCAGCAGCCCAGCAACACTACTGGTGTCTGTCTTATCTCAAACCAGTCCTAAATCCTCAGTCCCTGTACCCCTGTGACTCCCCACCAAAGGCTTAGAAACCACAAGGCAAGTAATAGAAACACACCCTTAAATCATTTTCTTACCCGATCATGTGAACCAGGGGGCAAAGACATCAAAATCACAATTCTGAGCACTGGAAAGACCCCATAAGTAGATAATCGGTAAGGTGAAACAGCATCGCCCAGAAAAGCAGCACAAAAAGGAGCATTTTAGGTCTTCTCCGCTGAGCCGGACTGTCCCACACCCCCAGAGAGACCCTTGCCTTGAGCAAGTGGGGTGGTTGGGCTGACAGCTTGGGCATCTTTTCCAAAGCCAGGAATCTCCACCTAAAGATCTTGTCCTTGCATTTAGGTGTCCCCGACCTCTAACACGGGTTCCTACCCCTCTCCCCAAATGTGGGGCTGTATGGGACACATTAACTGGGTGGGCAGCTGCCACGGTGTGGGACTAGTTAGCTTGGGGTAAAAGGGATTTACTTGGCGTGTTTTTAGGCAACTGATGAACCTCTGGGGCAAAAGCTTTCTTCAGGGGGCTTTTAATGAAAAACCTTCCGCATGAAAGAAGCAAAGCAGTTTCTTTTTAGGTTGAACGAAGGTAGTAGACAGTTTAATTAGATTCTTAACAACGGAATGAGAGAAAAATTTTGCAAGTGGCTTGAAAAGTGCTTATTCAGAGCACTTCTTGTCTCTCCTGCCTTAAAAGAAGACAAAAATAGCTACAGTTCCAGTAAAAAAAAAAAAATGCTGAAAAACTAAATACAAGGACTTGGTAATAAAAGCCGCAAATGTCTTGGCAAAATTATTCAAGCAGGGTTTTTCTCTTACTTTACTTAGCTCGGGAGTTAGTCAGAGGTCTGACTTAATAGTGCTAATAATGCACCTAGGGACCTGCGGGCACGGGAAGGAGCAGTGCCTTCCTTCCGCAGCAATCGGAAACTTGGAAAGCGAGATTGGAGACGAGAAGTTATTCTTTTTCTCCTGAATGTTGCCCAGACATAAAATGCAGTTGTTCGGTGACTTCAGAAATGAAGCTGGAAAGTTAACTACTGTTATTGTATAGTATTTTTGCTGTGGGAGCATCTCAGACCCATGGTCAAGCACAGAACCACAGGTGAATTTGAGGTGAAGAGAGGTTGGAAATGTCCTCTCTGGTACATTTCGGGGTTGAGTGAACTCTAAAGTACACTACGCTCTAAAGTATGTTTTCCACGCAAAAAAAGCATATTTTAACTACTTTACATTAGTGTGATTCTCATGTGCTCATCGGTGGTTCTTTTCACTGGGAAAGGGGAAGAGGGCTCAATTTGCTGACAAAAGCGTGGCTCCGGAGGATGTCGAGCCAGACTGACTGGAGGGAGGGGTGGCTTTGGCTGCATCTGCTGTCACCCACCACACCGGGACGTCCATATCGCAGGCTTCACATCTGTTCTTAAGCGGTAGGTTTTTCCAAGATGGAAAGATTTCTCATTCACAGGTGGCTACAAAAAAAAAACTGAGGACAAAGGGATGCTCACATTTGCTGTGTCTTCCAGTAACTAAGTCATCTATTTTTAATCAGGCTCTTGTTAACTGCTGTGAGCATAAACTATACTGCCGTGATCCCACCTGAGAAATACGTGGTGTTTCCCGCTGCTGTGTGACTGCTACGTGCGCTCATAGGACTTACATCATTAACCAAGTAGACCACTTTATGGAAGGCAAGATCACTGATAATGTTCCAAAACGTGGAAGGATATGCTTAAGTACATTATTACCATTATAAATATTGGAATTGAGCTAATGGATTATTACTGATACTGTGGGCTGCTGCAGTTCATCTCCAAAATATCTCAGAGTTTTAAGCAAGTTAATCTTACATGAATTTTAAAATTCCTGTGTCTGTAAAGATTATAGCAGTCCAAATTTGGAATTTGATCAATTCATTAAACTCCAAATGTCATTTCGATACTGACCTAACTTCACTTTTAACATCCGTGACCAGTGGGGCTCTGGCAGTAGTCACGGTGAGTCGTTCCCCTCTATCTTCACCAGCATTGGCCCTACTGCATTCCGTCTGTTGGCTTCGTGCACTCCTCTGCCACGCCGCTGGATCCACCGTTAGAGTGAAGTGAATGTGGTTTCTCTTCCCTGGGCTGGTGTGAGACAAGAGGCACCACGGCCAGCCTCAGCTTAGCCACCCTCTGCAAACCAGCTGTTTCACAACTTGGAGTTACTTGAGAGTAAGAGGGAAGATCCGGAGGCTCCTTCAGGCTGAGTGAGCGGCGTCACCCAACTCAACCCTTCCTTATTGCACATTTGTCCCTACTGATCTTTCCTTCTCTTGTCTGACGATTCCGTAACTCTTCCAAGATTCTCCCTTTAAGGCATTTCCTTTTCGTGTTTGTTTGTTCGTTTATTTTAAATGCCCGTTTGTCTCTGATACTTGGCTTTGTGTTTTCCTTTGGGGATTTGTTTTTGCTTTGGGCTGTGCTTGCCATCTGTTATGTTTGAGTCTACGTTTCAAATGCTGTCACCTTTTTGTGCCGATTTTGATTCCAGCCGACCGTGTCAGTGCAGAGGGAGCGGAGCTGTGTGGTTACGTTACAGGTGGATGGCGTTTCGGCAGAGGGCTGATGTCCTGACGAATGTCCTAACAATATCCTGATAAAAGCAGGAAAATTAACCTATCTCTCAACTTCTCTGGCTGGTCAATGTTTTGTTAGGCACCCTGGGCCATCTTCTGCCCACAGTTTCACCCCAGGCTGTATTGTGCTGACTTGGAAGTTCTTGACTTTTGTGTGTGACTCTACCTAGCCCATATTTTAAAATATAAGAAAAAAAAAACCCAACAACAAAATAAGGAGACCCTCCCTCATCCGGGCCATAATGTCCTGGAGCACTCATCAATTCCAAAGAATGCAAATAATTGCCATGTGCTTAAACTCTGCTATAGCATAAAGTATACAGCATGCCTTAATGATATCCCTTAATGAGCATCTCCAAATACCAAACCCGTGTGAGCAGCATACACAGTGCAGCATATTCTGTGTTTGTAAAGGAAAAATGAGGTTGATGCTTAAGTTCCGTGTTATGGAAACGGGCTGGTTTGCCTCCTGTGAGGTGCCCTCCCCTCTCTCCCCCAATCGACAGCAGGCCACGCATTATTGGCGATTAAGAATAAATACATCTCATGGTTTGTCACAGATGGAGTGATGCACTTCACTCGTAAGACAGAAGTAGCAATATGTTTATTGATATAAAAAAGCGATTTAACAAAGTTTGATAGTAAATGCAACAGTGGTTTAACAAGATTTGACGGCAAGGTACACTTGATTATTTACTGCATAGAGGACAGGGTCAGACAAAACTGTCAGGGAGACCCTTCCATTGAGGCACAAGCTTCAGAGAGGACCCCCTTGCTTTCTAAACTCCTTCTCAGAGGGGAGTTTAGGTGCAGCTGGATCCAGACTTAGTCCCAGACTTGGTCAACAGCTTATGTCTAAAGGATTATAAGTGCACCGTCGATCCTTTCTATCACTTAGCTAAGATTTCAAAGTTTAGCATGCTATTAGTCACTTACCGAGAATCTGTTGGGGCCAGGAATGTCTCAGCCTGGAGGAGTAACGTTGAGGGTTGTCCCTGCTCCAGGGGCGATCCTGGTGTGCAGCCCGCTGCCGTGCAGGAGAGCTCCACGGGCCCTGGGCTCTCCTCTCTTGATGGAGTACGATGATTGACTTACAGTCGTATTTGCACACCAGCCGTGTTTCGGTTGGCACACGCCCAGCTCGCCCTCAGCTGTCGAGCACGATTTACGGCCCTTGGCTATGGAGTTGTTGTCTGTCTCCCCAGAGCCCGGAGGCAGGTGCAGCCTTCGCGACCACCGCTGGTGGCTGTTCCTTCAGCAGAAGTGATCAGGGGGGAAGGTGAGCACACCATCACATGGTTATATCTTTCTTTGAAGTGACATGAACTCCTATGTGTGACTTGTAACTAATAATGAATCAAGTTTAGTGTCTAGATGGGCTTTTGCTTCTATATCTGATCCATCTGATCTTACAGTGATAAATATCCGACTCCATTCTGTTTATGTAGTCAGCAGTTTTTTACATTTGGGCACATCACCTTACCCCAAACTGTGACTCCGTGCTGGTAAGACATGAGATTTCAGTGACAACGCCTTCTTCAACACCGTGATGGGACAGGATTTCATCAAAGTGGTGTATTATCTAGCATATAAAATTAATCTACCTTGCCTGCAGAGCACCTCTGTGAGGCTTTGTTGCAGAAAGAATTACAGAGCACAACTTCTTTGATTCCCATGTCTGGATTGCTAGAATCAGACACCTTCAGAAAATATGCAATTAAACGAGAAATGTTCTTGGAAATTTGGGGATCCAAAGAGCGTGGTCATCGGGATTCATTCTCAGTGCTCAGCTGGACACACCGTTTGCTTTTCCTCATCACGGTGAGACTTTAAAATGCAGGCTGGGGAGCTGGGAACCGAAAGGAGCATTTCTGCTTCTGCCTGATCCCGTTACCCAGCCACCTACGTGGTGTCACCTGTGGCTTCTGCCCGTTTAGAAGGTCCTTGTGCCTCCTGCTTGGCACAGGGACATTGCTGCTTGGTCTGGATTCATCTCACCCGCCATAGGGCCCTACGGATTTGCACAAGGAGAAGCTGTCCGGCAGGAATTCGCCGTCCTCGCCAGTGCATACCCTGGTTTAGATGGCGATAAGGGGCTGACGACCGGACCCAGAATGGCACATCCCCTCCCTGTGCCGTTCCCCAAGCAGGACATGAACAACCTCGATTTTAAAATTAACTTCCTTCAACATTGTTTTGAATACAGATCTCATAAAACCTTTTCTTTAATTAACATTTCTTGCATAGATAATTCATTTTCACCAGCAGCCTATGGCACAGGATGCTTCTGACTCTGCATGGAGATAATGTACCCTCTTTCTATTTCTGCCTGAAGCAGAATTAAAATAGGAAGGGAAGTGTTTGGGTGCACTTTTATTCTTTGGAGTACTTTTTCTTGTGTGCACACATGCAACATCTTTTGAGATCATAGCTCTCGTATTTCCTAAAGGGAGAGGAAGAAAAAACAGGGCAGCCTTAGAGAGAAACAAAAAATCTTGGAAGAACATAAAAGTCTTGTGTTCATTACAGTTTGCCTTGAAGACTTTATCTGACATTTCTCTGAAACCTGAGTTATCAGAAGCAGTAATTTGCTCTGCATTATCTACTACCTCGATTCAAAAGAGGCACTAAAGAGGTGCCATTCGAATTCATACAGGAAGCCAGATGTCAAGGGAGATGCTCTGCTTCTTATGAAGGCAGCTGGTGCAGGGGGAAGAAAGCAGAGACGCTTCTGGGCTCAGGATCTCTCTGTTACTTATCTTGCAACTGCCTGGGACAAACATACGAAGACCCTGTGCTTAGGTGTCAAGGTGGAAGTGCCCAGCTCAAATCGCGTAGCAGGAGCAGGCAGAGCCAGCGAGGAGATGCAGCCGATCGGACGTGGTACGGAGGGTGAGTAATGGAGCCGGGCACCGCTGCCTGCTGCCTTGCCAGAGCTGAGCTTTTAGCCGTGGCAGGGCAAGGCTCCGTGTCCTGGCACTTTCCAGGTCCCACACGTCTGGTTTTTTTAAGCAGAGGCTGCAAAGAGGATTTTTTCATCCTGGCTTTTTCAGGCCACATCAGTCCGCGTGGGTAACTCGCTCCCTCCGTGCCAGCTCGCATTGCTGCTGACTCAGACAGGGCAGCGCGGCGCTGAGCTCCTCCTGCGAGCTGTCGGGATGCGGATGCAGGGTTTGGTGGGAGTGCTCAGAGATGCTCAGCTGAAGCGTTCAGAGGAACAACCTCTGCTTCAGCAATCTGGTTTCCCACTTGTGCCAAGGTAGCAATGCTTTTAAATTCTCCTTGCCCTTATTGTTTCTGATATCAGAAACACCGGCTACAGACTTCCAGCCAATAGGACTGGGGAAAAAAACTGAAAAAACATGGGCCAAAATGTTAGCAAAACCATTCTGTAAACTTCCCCGTGCAAAGATCCTTCCTTCACGTGCCCTCAGATGCCAGGAGAGGAGATGCAACGTTTGGGTTTTTCCATGCTCTGTGTTGTGGCACCCGTAAGTGGGACCCGAGCAGACCTAACTCCAAGAGGCGAGGAGGCAGGGCTGCTTTCAGGCTGGCCAGGGCAAATGTCAACAGGGATCAGGCATATAAAATAAGCTCTCCTTTCATCTTAAAAAGAGGAATATCTGCATTATCTGAGCCACGCTGAGCCATCTTGCATTTTGACAGCTTTTCTAACCGAAGACAACCTGCCTTGCTAAATATTAACCCACATTTGCTGGCAGCAGCTAAAATTGGGGATTTTTTTTATTAGGATGGTTGTAATGGGGCAGCACTGCTCACTAAACAAAGGGGTAAAATGTATGAAACGGAAAGGGAAAAAAACCAGCCCAGCACCCTGTGCAGGATCAAACGTTTCCATTCCAGATGGGCTGTTGTAAAACAAGTGGATTCTTGGAAGAAATAAACCTTCAGCTTTTCTGCTGAAATATGAAGTAAACCCAGCCCATGCACAGAGCAGTGTAGGATGCCAGGAAGGGAAACTTGGGTCATGGGCATACGAATTACCTGGAGCCAGTCATGTTTTCTTCATTTGATTTATTCATCTCTTTCACACAGCTGCCAACACTTGCTGCACCTCTTCAAATTGACTTTGCCCCACCCCAGCAGCAGCACATTTCTATTGGGATGAATCACCCCCCCTTCTCCCTACGCAGCCCGCCTGAACGTCTCCTCTCCCCAGTTGCAAAATAGTAGCTGTTCCCAGCAGCCGAGTATTAAATCCGGTTAAATTTGATGGAAGCAGGTCCTTATTCTGTCCCAAAAGAGCCAGTACTAGTGACTCCCGTGTTTTCCTTCGACTGCCTGTCTCCGCTGCCATCTCTTGCCTGGTGTGCTGCCTGGAAAGGCGGAGGGATGGTGGAAACAGGACAGCTTGCCAAAGAAATAAAGCTCCTTCTGAAGGACAGCCCCAATATAAAAATTTCAGTCTTTTTCAGGAGGTGTCCTCTCTGCAGGTGAAATCGCACCTTTATATTTGAGTGTGTTGGTTTCTCTCGTCGTCAAACCTGCTAGTCCTCTGTGGTTTACTCTGGAGCTCAGGAATAGCTCAGGAATAGCTCTGGAATAGCTCTGGAATAGCTCAGGAACAGCTGTATTACAAATACTCATTGAGGTGGCAATGCTGTTCTGGAACCTGAGTGTTTCTGGCTTTATTTGCCCAGCCATGAGCGTGCTGCTAACACAGATGCTGTCTCCCTCTTTTAGACCTTGAAAATGGGGCCCAAATCCTCAGAGGTGAGCAAATTCCTCATTGATGAAAATGTTCCTATAGACTTAGTTCCTACGCTTACAGACATCTTCATTACAATTAGGAACTTGGGCTCCCGAAATTATTATTTGCTTGCTATCCGTGTTTTGCTGCACGGTTTGAAGTTAGAAATCAGCACATCTACAGAAACTACTTGGTTCACCAGCTAATAAAAAATGATTAAGTGCAATAATGACAAAGCAAGCACGAACAATATCATCTTAACATTTGCAAAGCTCAGGTGGATTGAATAACAATGGTCTGCTATTTGCCTTCCATGCTCCTGTTTACACCGAAGAAACAGGGCATCGCACATACACGTGCGTACACATGCCTACGCTGCCGTGTAAATGATGAAGTCAGACAGTATCTGGTCCCGTAGCCATTAATGGTCAGAAGATGTTAAGAGTTAAGAAACTAAAGAAAAATGGATGAATGCATTCCAACGGTTGAAATTTTCTGGCTGCCTTTTTTTAGGTTGGTTCTCTACTCCCATCGCTCCTTGAAGTGTGTTTTTGGGCACTCGTGGGTGCTTAGCTGCCCACGTGCCAGGTTCTCCTGACTCACCTTGCTGCAGACAGCGACAAAAGCCATCCTCCCACTGTAAATGCTTGTCAAACGGTACACCCACGGGCTCAGGAGGAGAGCTTTGCAGATGAGGCGCTGGGCATGGAGTAACCAAAGCAACTTGAAAGCGGTGTGTTCAGCACAACTTCAGATCTACGTACGACCCCGTTCCTGCACCAGAAGGGTAGAACAGCATCGTGTAAGAGTGTCTGTTGGTTCATTTATTACAGCTGCTATGCAGACAGCTTATTGCCCCCTAGAAATGATATTTGTGGATACTGTATGTGAGACGGAAAAATACCAGAGGCTCTTTATTTAAATCTTTCTCACCTGTTAGAACAGCAGTCTTCCCTTACCTCTGCTCTCTGCGGGGATCTCAAAGGTGGTGGTAAGATGTTCACAAAGACCAGAACTTAACCACACCAGCTCCTCAGCTCTAACCTCGTGTCTGTTTGGCCAGCCCTGGGCTGAACAAGGTATTTCAGGGCACATCAGACACCGAGAGCAGGGTGGGCTGCTGCCCCTTCCCCTGCCTGCTCTGCAGAGGCAGCCCCGCAGCACCGTGCACCATACAACATGCACCATGCAATATGCACCTTGCACCTTGCACCATGTGCCATGCACCGTGCACCGCCCTTGCTGCAAGGAGAACGTCAGCCCCATGCCCAGGGGTGCTCGAGCTTCCTTCACTCCCCTGCAAAGGCAAAGCCTTAGTGTGAGTCAGGCCTTGTCCTGAACGATCCTGGGGACCAGGGGAGCCTGCAGGAAAGACTCTAGGCTGAGACTAGCGATGGAGAGAGGGACCGGGTGGCAAGTGTGACTGCTAGTTTGCTTGTGAGGGGAAATAGCAACCTCGATGTGCAGCTCCCTGATGAGCAAGTCTAATACAGAGTTGACGACTAGATACCTTCCGCTCGTCTACTGGTTTATCGTTTTCTCCAGACAGGCCCTGAGGGCTGAGCCCTTCTCCTGGGGCTGCTCCTCCCAACCCAGCACCCCATCGCTGCCCACCTCCGGCGGGAGCTTTGGTCCTGGGAGCACCATGGGAGCTGCGATGCTTCTGCGCTGGTGCCAGGTCTTTGCAAGGAGAAAAAGGAGCCAGGAAGTTTTCGTTTCTATAAACATGACTCAAGATTGTCCAGAATTAGGGTGCCAAAACTAGTTTGGGGTTTGCGTCCGCTTGTTTCGGTTGTGGGGCTTGGATTATATTTTCATTAATGCCTTCAGGGACTGAGCCACGTTGCAGTCAGACTTCTCCCTCAGGCTAGTTGTGGGGCTTGGATTATATTTCCATTAATGCCTTCAGGGACTGAGTCACGTTGCAGTCAGACTTCTCCCTCAGGCTTGCTCTCACAAAGCAAGATCGATGTGGAATGTGGAAATCTATGGGGGGAAAAAAAAATAATCAACCAAGCGAGCCTGCAACTGCTGTACCAGCTAGTTAAGAAAATTAATCCACTGCATGATGGGCAAAAGAAAACAAATCCATTTCTGAATGGACAGGACCCTTCAAAAGCTTTGGTGGATCTGTTAGGAGAGTGGTTTTTATACGGTGAGGAGAAATCTGACCGTTAAAGAAGTGTCTGGAGAGCTGGCAGCTCAATCACAGCAGCTGAAATAAGAGCTCAGAAATGTTTCTGGGTACCTTTAGTAGACTTCAGATAGGTGAAAGAGAACAAATGTTCATCGGGGTCTCCATTTCTGTTCCCACTTCAGAAGTAACTGAAGGAAGACTGGAGCTGCTCTGAGCGCTCCGTAGACCCGACCATAAGAAAAAACTATTGGAAGAAAAGCAAACCCCAGTCTGGAATATGTGGAGATCAGCCACAGGACTCATCCAATTCATCTGCCACAAAGTCCCTGTAAAGATGACACAAAACAGTAAATTCCTGCCCTCCTCGATGTTTGGCACATTCTGTTTCCCATTAAAATGAATTAGGTAAAAATGGTTCCATTTCTTGCCTTTTATTTTTTTTAAGATCTTCTCTGAATAATACAATCCTCTCCTCTGCATTTTGTTAGAACTTTGGCATCTCACGTTTCCAGAGCATGCAGTGGTTTTTGTTAGAAAACAGGAGCCAGAAGGTGATTAAGAGTCACGCTGCGCTCTCGTTAGAGTAACGAGTACGGACAGCGGTGGGCTTGCTCGGGCGTGATGGCTGCAACACACGGCCTGGTGGAACAGGGTCTGCTCCAGCCCTGACGACTCCGCTCCATGGCAGGGGAAAAAAAAATATTGGGTCTGCCTTACATCTGCAGCCTGATGTTAATTCCCAGTGGCATCTTACCTTCTTGTAAGGTTTCAGGCACATACGCACAAAAGCGAGAAGTGCGAGCAAACGCTTTTGTTTTTTAAAAAAATTCTCCCTGCAGTTCAAAAGTTTATTACACTTCCGTGACCAATTTTCTGACATGAAGAGATCATTATAACTGTTTTTAAATGTTTCAGGAAGCAACATATGGTACGCAGTCAATGTATGGTGTGACAAAATTCAAGGTAGTAAGTGGTAAATTTGCAACCGTCTGCACAAAAAGAAAAAAGATTACTCAAAAAAAGGAGACAAGCAAACACTGCAAATAACCTATGATGAGAAAAGCAATTTGTGTTGAGACTACCATTTGTTTTGGCTAGTTCTGAACAACAAAAAAAATTACAAAAAGGCATTAGCATCATTGATCTGTATTGTAGAAACACATTATCTGTGTTGCTGGCAAGGACCTTCATAGACATGAAGTGAACAGAACCAACAAAGTGAAGTGACATCAGATTGTCCCATGACATTTCGGCAGACATGTTTTGGAGAATTACCTTACTTAACATGTATTTTCTGTGCTACTGCACTCATGTAGCAATTCCGTGCACTTCCATGTTTACTTTGGGTACCATAACAACACAAAAAAAGCAGTCTGGTGTCTATGTCGGGCTTAATAGGGATTAAGCACTGTAGAGCTAACACATTAAGTGTCACCATAGCTATATCTTTCTCTGCAGAGTAATAGGATGAAGCAACATAATGGTACTTGTACAGCAAACCCCATACCGGATGAACACCACAATTGTCTTGACAATGCTGATTAACTGCTCTACCTTGCATTTGCAGTGATTAATTTCAGATGAAAGCATCCTAATAATAGATGTTCAGACGGAGCTCTGCTATTACACAACAGGACAGTAAATTGGCCAGCAGGAGATTTAGGTCTTGCTGAGAGATAACGACAAATACCTGTCAGTGCAGCAGTCCATTTCTACTTCCAAACAACCTAAAAATGCATATCCTGGTTACGCTGTTCGCATGGAGAAACCTGGAATGTCTTCAGCGTATCCAAAGGCTAACCAGGCAATCCGCGGTCTAGCCTAATGCTGCTAAAATTTCCTTTAAATACATCCACCTGACACACAGCAAGCCGAATCAGCTAAAAGGAAGTCTGGTCTATAACCTTACTTCTAAGAGTCTCTCTCCAGGTCTGGCCCCTTTTTCTATGAAATAAAGTAGGTAATCATTCACACCCCAAATATGTATAAATATACCTTACTAGTCCGTATTTATGATGTCTTTTCTGTTGTGGAATCTTAAATGTCACTAAAGTGGTATTGCAGTGCCTGTTCAGGCAGCACTGATTGCGACTATTAAAACTCGGACCTTATTGCTTCTGTGACTGGTGTCTAAATTATTTTTCCTTTAATTCATTCCTTCTGGGGTTTTGATCCTTCCATCCCTATTCAGACACTTGGCAAGAAGAGCTTCTCAAGGGTATTACGCGCTGCTCAAAACCACTGAAGGTTCAGCGGGGCAGGCCATGTATAATTTCATTTAGTTCAAACACAACACAGAACTTCAGAAGCCTGTTCCAGCTGTAAGTTTTATTTGAAAGGTGTCTTCTATACAGTATTTTTATATACAGAAATAAATATGAAAGGCCTATACAAATATGAACACTTAAAGAGTACCAATACTGCCCTTCATTTTTTATACTCATCTTTCAATACTTAAAGGGACAAAACTGCATCAAACAGCCCACGTATTTAGTAAAATAAATTCTACAAAATCTCAGCTCACATGTCTGTTCATGTCTAACAGAACCTTTTAGGCTGAGTTTTCTTTTACATATACGCAACCTCAACACAAAATATGTTCAGCTGCCTTTGAGAATTCCATAATATAGACTGATGTACATTTTCCTCAAGATGGACAGTAAAAACAAAGTCAGGAATTTGGCATTATCACTTTTAATGACATATTGTGTTGATATTATATTTTTTAAGAACATTCTGACAAATTAAAAAGAATACAATCTTGCCTTCAAATAAAATCCAAGTCATTTAAAAAAACCTGCAGAAGGGCCAGTTGCTTTTCTATAAGAAGAGTCTTCCCCAAGCTTTAAAAAATTTAATTCAACACCACATAAAATGCTTTTGATATAAAATAACATCATAAAATAGGTAAGCTTTTTGCAAATCTTAATTTATAGACTCTATCCCATAAAGTGATATTTTTCTAACATAGGGCCTCATCTACATGCACTTATGTAATCTCAATAATTTACACATTTAGAAGAGTATAACGCAAAGCATGTGCTTAAATGGTGGGAGGAATGGATGCTAAATTGAATACAACTGCTCTTTCAAAAGTGGTTTGGGTTTTGCTGTTTGTTTGGTTGGTTTTTTAAGGAAAGGTCAACGCCCAACAATATTGAAAGGAGACCATGTAATATAGCAAAAACCTCTTTTGTCTTTCCTTAAGGAATTTGTCCTCATCCCAAAACTAAAGAGTTCCCAGATGTTAATTTAAGAACTGAAGATTAAACTTGCTGGCAATCAGATGAAATATTTCAGATATTTCCTATCTGGACAATAAAAGTGTATGCTTTAGTTCAGAAAAAAAACCAATAAAATAATTTACTCTAAGTGCACAAAAGCCCAATTCGGCAACTCTTTCCTGTTCACTCAATTGTTTTCATTTAAGGAAAGTATATAGGATTTCCCTCTCAACTCTGATTTAATAACTGAGGTAAATAATTGTGTTTGAAGAATATGGATGTTTAACAGTTTACACATACACTAGATTTAAAGGGTATTTGGGAATGTCTCCTGTTTTCCGAAAGAACTACTACTTTTAAAAGGAATGTTGTAAAAATTTTTTCTTTCCTTCAAAATAAAGCTTTGTGAGCTCCTGTTACTAAACAGTACTCTCATTTCCACTGCTTAAAATTTAAATGCCAGGCTCATTCTTTCAAGGGAGAATTTACAGATTCTCTGCGAAGTACAGGGGACAATTCTCTACTCACGGGCAGATACCCAATATGGCTCGGCTTGGAACAGCAGCTGGGCTGTAGGGTTCTCATTCACAGCATCGGAGTGGTTTCCGTAATAAACTTCCTTGGTTCAATGCAGTTCTCTAATCAATTTTCACTCCTCCAAACTCTTTCTGAGCTCACCCAGTAAGACTAAATGCTTTCCACCGTAGGTTTTGCAGGCATAGCTAGAGGTTCTGCAGGCCACAGGAGGCTCACTGTTCCCCAGCAGCACGAGAGTAACAACCTACAGAAAATTTTCATAAATGCTGTACGACATTAATCTGGCCTGCAAAACCTGGTTACGGCGATGATGATCAAGGCAGTAAGACTCTAGCTCTACAGCAGGTCTAACATTCAGGCTAAAGAGCAACCATTGTTGGGGGGGTGAAAAAATCCAACCCCTTCAAAAAAAGACAAGAGACCATGTACACAAAGACTTGCAGTGTCATTTAAAAAAAAACAAAACAAAACAAAACCCAAAACACTTTGAAGGTAGGAATGCATTTATAAAAAACTAAGCTTTGCTCCATTACGAATGATTTGAAGTTTGTGTTCCTGAGCTTGATACTGGACAAGGGGAAGGGCAAGGGGAAGTGTCTTATATCTTAAATTATACAGCAGTATCATTAGGGCAGTATTTAAAACCTATTAATAGAAGAATGAATAAGTTACAAATATGACTTTAAGAATATTGTAACCAAATAGTATTTTATTCAGAAGACCTTAATCTTCTTTCTTTTGTGTTTGAAACCGTTCCATTAAAGCCCTAAATATATTTCCTGGTATTTTCTGATGTTTTTCTATTAGAGCTTGGAGTGCTGCTTTTGTCTGTAAAAGGTTTTGGTCAGATTAAGTCATCTTTATATTGTTCATAGATTAACATAATTTCTAGGCTCTTTTTCATCCTTTCAAATGTCGCAGAACTACTGCAAGTTCAAAATACTGTTTTTCCATATTTAAGCCCACAGGATGTGTTTGTGGATCACTACCAAGAAAGACCGACAGACCACTATCTTTTATCTCTGGTAGCTGTGTTCACAATTTCTATTACTGATACACAGTAAAGTCACAATAGAGTAAATTACCAAAGAGACCTAGATCTATAAAGCACGTCAGTGCCTGTGTGTTGTACCTCAACTCAGAAACTTCTGCCTATGCCCCAGTTTGCATCAGTAACACTCTTCCAGTATGCAAGAACTTTGCTTCTAGACACGCTCGGGATCAGCACTAGAAGCACAATCGCATCTCAGCACATTTGGCTCGTACAAAGTCATTATCCCTGCATGCAAGTCCCCTGAAGGAGCTGGTCCTCTGAAGCATACTTAGACCCCACCTAAAATACTGCATATGACAGCAGCATTCACTTTCCCTCAAAAACGTAGCAGGCCAAGAAGCTAATAGCCGCCGTTCTTATTCTATAAAAGCTCTATGGGGAACATTCAAAACAAGGGCTATATGCAAAAGCAGCGGTGAGGACATGACGTAACCTTCCTATTCTGCCTAGAGAAGCACGGACTACTGAATTCTTAAGGTCAGAGACAGAACAGAGAAATATTTGCCTTTATAAACCAGTGGTCAGCAAGGGCAAAACTGATTCTTGGTACAAAGTCCCACTGTTTATATGAAGTACATGATCAACTGCTAAGTCCTGGGAGAAGGTTCCCACCCACACCTCTTTACAGATCTGGTCCTAAGCGTCTCTACATATCTACAATTCCTATTAGGTAAAAAATTCGAGCTTAATTTTTTGTCTATATAATGGGAAAATGCATACTGTGCCATAGCCCGAAACATGAGATACAACTTTAAAATCACTCTAAGATTCTAGGGGATTCACATCCTAGGGGCCTTATCTAGCAGAATTTGCACTTAAGCCAGAAGCAAGTGAGGGTTGGCACAAACGTAAGACGCCAAAGCACGTCTGAAAGTCATTTAAATACACATTCTCTCCTGAAAGCCAACAGTTCTGAAGTCCTGTCAGACTGAACTCCCAAAAGAAACAATCAGTTTTCCATAACCAGAGCATAAGCTAATGCCGCTAAACATTCTAAGATGTCATTTTGCAGAGATCTAATCAGAGGGTAAACAGATGAAAAGCGACAACTGAACTGACACCTGCATGGTCAAGAAGAAAAATCTCTTTCTCTCCAGTGAAGTTTTCAGAATGCTAAAAGTGACCATCTGTGGAGCTTTCAAAGATGTCTGTTTCAGCCCCCTCCATCTGACTGCTCCATCACTTAACTGTTTTATGTCTCTGCACTGTGAAATCTATTAATAAACTGAACATGAGGACCTGACAATTCTTTCTATAAACCACCTAAATCTGAACTGGGGGAACACTCAAAAGTTAATTTTTTGGGTGAGAATTTGGAAGAAACAGAAATGGAAACACGCTATACAAAGCAGTAAAATGATTTACCTTAATTTTTTTACTGTATGGAATTTCAACAGTTTGTGAACACAGATTTGCTATATTTGAAAGGCTTCATTAGTATCTTTCTGAAAATACCAACAACCAGAACACTTTCTCTGGGTTAACTGCTTATGTCTCTACCAATCCAGAGCAGTCTTATCTGACTGAATTCCTTCAGCCCCTAAAGCAAGCTGTTTCTTGAAGCAAAAATAGGGTGGAGTATTGACTTTAAGAGGCATAGAATGTCTGCAAGGTGTAGTAATAAAAAGATAGCATTTAAGAAGGGCATTCCGAGTTAAGCAAGTCCAAAGCTTACCATGATTCCACCAACTTCTGTAAGGAGCTCCAAGGCAGAAATCACTTTACAAGAATATTCCAGTGTTTTCTACCAGAGCAGTCAATATTTTAAATAAATATACGCATATATCTATCTTACCTTCACAGTCAGTTCCTCAGCAGTTACATTTGGGTCGTATGGAATGGGTTCTCCAATAAATGTACGAAGCTTGACTGGAAACCCACCGTACAAAGGAACTATTGGCAATCTAACACGTTCATATAGCGACCTAAGTATTTCTAATGTGAAAAAATTTAGGAGGAAAGGAGGAGAAGGAAAAGGGAGGGTAAGGAAGAGAGAGAGAAAGAAGAAAAAAAAAAAAAGACTCAGATTATTCTGTAAAGTTTTTTTCTTGGTAGGTCTTAAAACTGAAACTGGTTTGTCAAGTATTCCAGACCTGACCCAGATTCTCAAACAACGTGTCATCTCAAGTGCTATTCTGCTCTTGACTTTCCTTTCCTTAAAGCCGCATTAATGTTAACATCACACTTGTTTCCACCCTAACTTGGTGTGAAATTTCTCCTCCAGAGAGCAACTGCAAAGAGAAGGAAGAAGAGGAGAAAAATCCAGTAGCTGCCTCTCTGGAGAGGAATGGAATGCTACACAATCCAGGTTACAGTTCAGCTAATTTTACAGGTCAGCATAGGAAACCAGTATTGGAAGACTGTTCTGTTCAGTCCTGCTGATGTCTACAGGATCAGAAATACTCTTATCTGCCTAAAGGCCAGTCATGCTAAAAATCTGAATTGCTCTTTCAGATCACACACTGGTTGCAGTGAAACAATACAAAAAGAGAGAAAAATTAGGTATTTCAATCAGCTCTAAGAGGACACATCTTCTTCTGCACATGCCACCTTCTAAGCATCTAGCCCAAACGCACCCAGAACAGATTCCTTGCAGAATGGGTGATAACCTTCTCTCTCAATTTTATTCCACTAACTGAGGTCTTGGCACAGAAAATCCTTCCTGACCAGCATGTGGAATTTTCTGTACACAACTTATAAGAACAAAGAATATTCCAAAACCACTGAAATGGGAGTAACGCCTCCAGTGATTAACAGAATTCATCTAGCACCTCTGCTGTAGAACACAAATAGCACGACTGATTTTGGCTTCAATTTCTGCTTGTTTGGGAAGATTCCCCTGAACACAGCAATAATTAATTGCTGTTTATTCTTGTACAACCTGATGCGTGAACTATTCTGCACATCTACATGTGATGCCTTGGCTTCCTCCATGCAACATACAACTTTTAATTGGAGGGGGAGAGAAACAGAACTGTTTTGCCCTGCGGTCCTCTGCTGAAGATGATGATGCCACACTTGAGGCAGAACATCTGGCATGGACGAGAGGCCCTTTCTGCTAGATAGCAAGTTGGAGAATATAAAAAAGGGGGTTTAACATTAGCAGATCAGAGATGTAGGCATCTAATCATCCCAGAGGTGGACCCTTCAGACATATACCCGTCTATTTGTGTTCTGGCTTCAAGTCCCACAGAGATGAGGAAAGAGAACAGGCAAATGCAAGGTTTTGTGAGGAACCACAGGTCGAAGGTCTAGTGCTGAACAGTAAACCAACTACAGATTAAATATATTTCAAACCATTTGAAGTTTAAGTACAGGGAGAGGTGTAAGCACAGAGCTTTAGGAGGACCTTTAAAGAAATTAGGTGTCAGTTGCAAACCCCTGTTTGCTCTGCTTTTGAAGCCAGCAGGA